>NC_065519.1:29096188-29189110 GCF_006386435.1 Epinephelus moara | reverse complement strand
TGAGTAAACTCTCATTACGCCTTCGCGCGGCGCATTTAAGGGCGAGGAGAGGGGCTCATTTGATTGGTGTGATGTGTGTAAAACCCACTCCACGCCTTCTCTCCTCCCTCTTTCCGACTTGCGCCGGTAGGAGGGACGGAGGTGGGAAAGAGGAGTAGCTGCGCCAGCGCGCACGGTGTGCCAAACTTACAAAATCCGCCTGGCCACACCCAGTTGGCGAAGTGCAGATGTGCTGCGCTTCCGCTGCGCCCGGTCTGCGAAACTAGAGCCCTGAGTGTTTACTATACAACCAAACCAGCTGAGGTTTGAAGCAAATTAACTTGAAGCACCATTTTCAAAATTATGCACCCAAAACTGCGTTTTTTTAGTGTTTTGTAAAAATGTTTTTTCTTTGACTGTTGCCTGCCAGTGTGGTTCTGATGAAAAGAATAATGAAGACTGATGGCAGCTTTCTGTAACACTGAGAGCTACAGGTAGTCAGGCTAATAATGTGAAAACATGTATTGGTATTATTTGGCATCTGTGCTGACCACAAATTTTAAATTAACTCCTCTTTCTGGCACTGCAGCTTTGAAAAATAAACATGATCAGGCACTTTAACAGTTCACCCCAAACCAAAAATACGCTTTTTTATTTCTCTTACCTATGGTGTATTCATCAATCTAGATTGTTCTGGTGTAAGTTGCCGAGTGTTGGAGATATCGGCCAGAAAGTGGCCCAACATGGCTTGACCACACTATTAAACAACAAAGTCTATTGTTCTCTGTTGCTTGCTGAATAAGTTCAGGGTGCTTTATGTGTCTCTTATTTGCACAGTGACCAGGCATTAAGTTGGAAGACTTCTGTCCGTGATATCGAGAGAGAAAAGGGATAATACTAAGAAATAGAACAATTAAGGAAGAAAAACACACAGGAGAGGCATGGCATTTTGAAATCAAGAGAAGTGGTAAGCTTGTTATTAATTTTGATATATAGAACATCAAGCTATTTAAAAGCAAGACCAGATGCAGACAAAAGGGTTCAGGTCACGGTGATAGTGCATGCGTACACATTGTAAAAGATATGTTATCAGACTGCTACAGTGACCTATTTTTCCCACACATCAAAGCTTCATCTTAACTTCTATTTATATGGTTGAAAATATAGCCCAATTCAAATTAAACAGTACATTTTTCAAGTTTATGTGTTGATTTTAATTATCATCTTTTTTTTTTTTTGAAAAGACAACTTTTTATTGGAGATTTTCTTTCGACACTTAAAAAAAAACTGGATCAACTACAAAAAAACTATGGTAACAATATGCAAGCATCTATATAGGTAGTTCCGGCTCTGGCCTTTTGGAGTAAAATCCATCCATCCATCCATCCATTTTCAACCGCTTATCCAAAGCCAGGTCACCGGAGCAGCAGACTGGACAAAGTACTCTAGATGCCCTCTTCCCCAGCAACGCTTTCCAGCTCCTCCTGGGGGATCCTGAGGGGTTCCCAGGCCAGATGAGAAATATAATCCCAAGAGTGTTGTGGGTCTGTCTCGGGGGCCTCCTACCAGTTGGACATGCCTGTAACACCTCTAACTGGAGGCGGCCAGGAAGCATTCTGATCAGGTACCCGAACCACCTCAACTGACCCCTTTTAATGCGAAGGAGCAGTGACTCTACTCTGAGCTCCCTCTGGATGTCCAATCTCCTTACCCTATCTCTTCTGGTAGAGGACCATGACCTCAGATTTAGAGATGTTGACTCTCATCCTGACCACTTCACACTCGACTGCAAACCACCCCAGTGCCTGCTGGAGGTCATTGTGTGATGGAGCCAACAGAACCACATCATCTGCAAAAATCAACAGATTCAATTCTGAGGTCACCAAACTGGACCCCTTCCTCCCCTTGGCTGAGCCTTGATATCCTGTTCATGAATATCACAAACAGAATCAGAGACAAGGGACAACCCTGGCGGAGGTCAACACTCACTGAAAACATGTTTGACTTTGTGCCAAGTATGTTGACACAGCTCTCACTTTGGTTATACAAGGACCAGGTGGCTCGTAACAGCGACCTGGTACCCACAGTAGCCTTCACAAGGCTCCCGTGGAACACAGTCTGAAGCCTTCTCCAATTCCACAAAACACATGTAGACTGGATGGGCAAACTCCCAGGACCACTCAGCAATCTGACAAACACAATTAGTTTAGTACAACCAACATCATTTGCTTTGACCTCAAAAAGCTTAATTAGTTGAACCAACTTAATATTTATCCAAAAGTTGTGACGATGTATAGTGGTCAAATTATTTTATTTAAGATATTCTAACTTGTTTATTTTAATGCTATCCGAAAACATCAAACATATTTTCTATATTGGCCAACTTCTTAATGTAAGTTGTCAACTGATTAAAACACTTTAATCTAACGAACATATTTTTTATGCTGAAAACGTCTTTATTTTAAAAACTGTACCTACAAACCCCATAACCCCATTTTTTATAGTGTACTATAAAGCTATAAAGCTGGTTGCTGGCGGTTGCTCAAACATGATATGAAGTCATTTCTCATAGTTAGTGGGTTGATATTAAGTTGATACTGTTAATGATTAAGCTGTGCAGATCTTACTGCTTTCGGGTTTGGTTTATGATACCACACATACACACACAAAATTATGGATTTATTGAAACCTATAATCAGTTTATTAATTGGCACCAATGAAGTCGGTCAGTGCTAAGTCAAAGACATTAGTCAGCATTACATTTTAACTTACTGGTTGATTTTAGTTTTGTTTTATTAGTGGAAATACAGATACTCAATCAAAGGGTATCAAAGTTTCATGTTAAGATAGACGCACCTGACCTTAATCACAGAATCAAACCTTTCGTAAACGGTGACAGCCAACAGATGGCAACTTTGTGTCTTGACTAATCATTGACAACCACTGTGGAGCTCTGAAGACAATAAACATATAAACAGGCCATAAATATGAACTTCTGCAGCTTGCAGGATCTTTATATGGAAAATAAAACACTCTCCCTCCCTCCCTCCCTCTGTCTTTCTCTCTCATATTGTAGCTTACAGCAGTACATGTTTACACTGCAGGTGACCACAAGTGAGCGCAGGTGCCTTTTGTTCAAAGATAAATGACACATCCTGTCAAGAAAGTCTGAAGAAACAGAAAGTACACTTTGCCCGCCCAGGTAGCCTCAGGTGTTTACAGGCATTATATAAGTGACAAAGCCTCTCCAGCTCTTACCTGCCGATCCGCTCAAACTTTCTGACACCAGCCTTCGAGGTAAGAAGCCAATAGAAAGCAAATAGAATTTAAACTGGTTGATTTATATTTCACATTTTTGCAGACTATGCATATTGACATATAGCCTGTAGTGTAATGCTTTTTACTGCAGGAAACAAGGCAGCCAGTGTTAACATTCTACATGATCTCTCAAGAAACTTAAGTGCACAGGTGGTCTCCAGTGACAATAAAACTAAATGCTGTACTTTTAAAAAAAAAAACTTTACACTGACTGTGATGTGCTATGAAAATGTTTTTTTCCAACAAAATATACTATTTAGTATCTATATCTATTTCTCTCTATTACGCTATTAGGGATAGTATGTGTTTACAAAGAGAATATTTTTTCTTATTGTGCTTTATTTATTTTAGTATTATTATTATTATTATTTATTTTTTATTTTTTGGTGCAAAATTAAATTAGTGATGACATGAAGACAGAAAAAGAAAAAACAGCTACAGCACCCGGAGAAAACCCACGCTGACACATGCAAATTCCACACATAGCAAACCAAATAAGGATAATTCTGATAACATTTTGCAGTAAATTACACTGGAATGTGAAATCTGTTGGAAGTGAAACATGGAAGACAGAAGCCAAAGAAATAATAACAATGCATATATTGAAAAATAAGTAACGAAATTAATAGTTTTTTTCTGTTAGACTGTTGTAGTTGTCGCATTCTTTTGTAATTTGTTAACTGTTGATGATGATTTATATACTAATATCAACTATGCTATGAATAATAGTTCTAATTTACAGAGAGAATATTTCTTTTTCTATGAGAGTTTAGTAGTTGTTGTATTGTTTACAGTCTTTTATAACATTTTTTAGGGTGAAAAATTAAAGGAAACGTGAATAAATGAGAGGAGAAAGAAACCAACCGTAGTTGCTTCCATACATGGTGAAAAGGGTCATTGAATGATATGATATCAGAAGTGAAATTTTGGACCTAAGTGAAGAAAATAACAACAATAATCCCTACAAAACAATATACAAATTACAGATAATTTTCAAATTTATCATGACTTGAAAATGCTCTTTATATTTAATAGGCCTCTTTATTTGATTAAGATTAAGATCCTAGATGGATGCAGTATAAAAGCAGAGGTGATCCCATACCTCCTGAGAAATATTATTGGTTATTATAAATAGAGTTGTACCAATACCGATATCAGTATTGGAAATGCCTCCGATACTGCCTAAAATGCGGTATTGGGTATCGGCAAGTACAGCCTATGACCAATCCGATACCATGTAATGCCTCACGTCATTACGTATACGCACGCTACAGGCAAACGAAATGGAAACGGGTTTAAAAAGCATTCTACTGTAGCCTTTAAAATGTCTTTTTTTACCAAATTGTGTGGCTGCACTTTAACCTGTGTCTTGATCTGTGTCAACACTGGATACTATTATGTACTTATTTCTTAATATTTTAGAGTTTTAGGAGTTGAGACATACAACAATTCATATCCCATCCATTTTTATTTTACGTGCTGGTATTGGATTGGTACTCAGTACATCTCTAATTATAAATAACATGTTGAAGTGAAGCAACATGTACTGTCAAATTTGTCTGCATTTGATTTGTAGATTTGAGAGAATGGTACACCATTTGTCTTCTACATGTATTTGTCTATTTGACAGTTATTTAAGGGAGCAAACAATTTTGATTTGATCGCTTTCCATGCGTCTGCATTGCCTGCTCTTGTAAATGTAGTACTTGATCTACCAGCAGCAGAATTTGTGGAAATGTTAGTAATTTTGCACACATAAACAAACCTGACTGAATACCTTTGGGAAGCTCTGGAGCAACATGTTAGCAATGATGGAATATCTCTTAATACAATTGTGTTCAACTTTTAAAGCAGGGATCCACAGACTTGCATAATATATGCCAAGATTGCTTGTGTTGGACAAAAACCTTTCCTTTACTGTATGTTGTCTTTGTTTGTCTATAATTTCTCATCTGCATCTCTCAAATTTTGTATGCAAAATTATTGTAAACTAGTCCATACCCATTGAGTACAGCATACCATACCATGACTTAGTCATACCAAAAATTACAAAAAAAAAACAAAACATTTGGCCACAGGGGGAGTGTAGAGGCAAAAATCGGTGCCTGGAATTGGGCCTGTAGGCTCCCGACCTTGTCCTCAATGTTGCTTCTCAGTTGTCCTCTGATGTCGATCTGATACCTTGGAGTCAGCTAATTAATACTCAAAGAAACACTGGAGACAGGCAGAGTCCGATGCAATCGAATTTAATGTGTTCACAAGCTTCAACACATACAACTCCATGAGTCAAGCCCCGGAGCTGGACTGAAAACTCACTTTCAGCGCGTCTGCTTTTATGCTGGTGGAGACTGGGTAGAGTCTCCACCTCCTTCTGCTAATCCATCCCACTCCAATCCAAAGCTATTGGTGGCAGCCGTTTTCTTTTTGTCCAATCATGAACAGGCCCGTTTTTAATGGTGTATCACTTTCATTTCGAGCCTGGACTTTCCCAAATTTTCCACCCTTAGCTTTAGATTTGCTTTCACTTTATTTTTAAAAAACATGTGAATCTTAGGGACTTTCTTTATGCAGCCCCTTGTGCTCTTATGCAATATAAACCTTTAAATGTGCATCAGGTAATACAAGCATTTGAATGTGTGTGTTATCATTATACAGAACATGATGGGTTATATGTGTGCTCTTTAGTGTGGATACAATATCGGCTCATCACTCTGTATTGCGAACGCCTCTGACATGTATAACATTGCTTTAACACATATAGACGCATTTCAATCGGTTTTATAAGACCTTATGCATAAAACATGGTTATATGATGGTTATGTGGCTTTTGTTTCTTAATCAACTTATGCAGTATAACACTTTTACTTGATTAGGGATATTAGGGATTGACTTTTACACTACAGGAGCCACAGCGATTGGTAGCATTTTAGCCATTTTTAAGCATTTTTCTGTTGTTATAGCGCCACACAGTGGCCAATTAGAGTTAAATTTCTCCAGTCACCTTGAGGCGTCCTGTTCTACATATCTACCAAGTTTAGTAAAAATCAATATGGTGGTTAGGCCCAGATAAGAAATTAGCTCTCTAGCGCCCCCGTTTTGTTTGATGGGGTCAATAATGGAGGGGTCCCCTCAGATTATATGTGGTCATATGCCTACAAAGTTGTGTGGTGATGGGTGAAACCCTTGAGATGTTATACGCCTTTATGTGATGAGCCACGCCCTTCGCAATATTCATTGCCTTATAGAAGCTCAGTTTTAGTAAGTTTTCCAACTTTTGCCAAGAGGGAACTTTAGATATTGGTAGATTATGTTCACAGAGTTTCATGCAGATCGGTCAAACTTCCTAGGAAGAGATCGATTTGAAGTGTTTTTCAAAAAATTCAAAATGGCGGAAAATCTATATAACCGGAAGTTATGGGTTCTTGCGGCAAATTTGTTCCTCATGAGGAGAGGCATCTATGTGCAAAGTTTGATGTCTCTACGACGAAAGTTTGCAATTTCAATCGGTTGCTATAGCAACCCCTTTGGCCAATTGATGTTATATAGTAAGATAAGATAAGATAAGATATAGTAAGATGTCAAAATGGTTCTGGATCTCATTTTTCTCGACAGAGCCCAAACACTGCAGCAATGCCTCCTCCCGGTGTGTGTCTGAACATCATGGAGGCTCGTCAGAAGCAAAACGGATATGGAAGCTTCACCAACCCTGACAGGTTTTTCAACCAAGACTACCAGCAGCTGAAACAGTACTGTGTCGTCCGAGGAGTGAGGTACATTGATGACACGTTCCCCCCTGACAGGCACTCCATCGGTGAAGGGATACTGAGCCCTTCTGATCTGGCCCGTGTAGTGTGGCAGAGACCAGCGGTGAGAGCAGACATCACAATGAATGTTAATGTTTAATCAAGCAGGTGATTTATTGTAGCTACACTGACTCAGTGTTTCACTGTGTAGCACATTTTCAACTTACAGTAAGAGTCTGTGTTCAAACTCAACCCGACACACAGGTTAGTGTTCTCCCTGTGTTGGATGATCTGCCTCAAGGGGGGGGCTAGCTGGGTTTGTACATTCTCTTCATACCATCCCCTTGACTTGTGATATTGGATTTTTTTTTGACCAACATCCAATATGGGGATATGTAACAACACATTTGACTGATAACTGATACCGATATCAATATTTTCACTTTTTCCTGACCTAATTTTAGTGATCATAAAGTCTTCTCTGTAGTGGGATTAACATCCTATTATGCATGTGTACTCTTATGATGATAGCCCACCAGCAGATGGAGACATGAAATACAATACTTGTCAATGCATGTGATATTCATGCATCTCCCTGATGTTTGGCCATTGAACTGTCAGCTCATTGTTTTTTTTAAATGCGTACTTTTCTGATGCACTGAAGTTAATATAATACTGATCTAAACTTAATTCATTCATTTTCAGTAACTGCTTATTGTGTTTGTGGTTATGAGGGGGCTAGCCTATCCCAACTGACACTAGGCGAGAGGCAGGGTACACCCTGGGCAGGTCACCAGACTATCACAGGGCTGACACATAGGCCCCGTTTATACGACAACGATTTCAACTGAAAACGCTAAACTTTAGTTGCGTTTTGGCCGATCATTTACACGACAGCGGCGTTTTGCGTGCCTGAAAACACAACGTTTTGAAAACGGGTTCCAGAGTGCAACTTTTTGGAAACGGCAGCGTCTCCGTTGTTATGTAAACTTGCAATATGTAGTTCATCTGAAAACGGAGACTATTTGCACATGCGCATTACGGTTCCAGTCACTAGGCACGCCGACCGTCACAACAACAATGCAGAGCTCTGTTTGTGCTGCTCACCCTGTTGATTTGAAGTGAAGTGTAGATCTGTTACTGTAGCAACTCCACCTCGTCGTCCATCCAGACAAAGTTATCTGTGCATGCTTTTGCCATTGTCTTCTTTGTTTTGGTTTGTAATCACCATGTTGTAGAGGAAGGCGCTTCAGCGCAGGCGCATGGCGTCATGCCGTGGTGTTGCTTTGCAAATTTACACTGCCACCCATTGGCCTGGTGTGCACACTACAGCGTTTCAAGTAGATTCTGCGGCTCCGTGTGAACGGGGATCGTTTCAATAATGTCATCATGTAAACGCATAACTTTTTTAAAACGCAAAGGACAGACTTTTCCGTTTTTAGAGAAACTGTCTAAACAGGGCCATAGAGACCAACCATTCACACTCAACCATTCACACTCACATTCACACTCACATTCACACCTACGGCCAATTCAGAGTCACCAGTTAACCTGCATGTGTTTGGACAGTGGGAGGAAGCTGGAGCACCCGCAGAAAACCTATGCTAACACAGGAAGAACATGCAAACTCCACACAGACGGACTTCCCCACCCCGGGATTCGAACCAGGAACTTCTTGCTGTGTGGCGACAATGCTAACCACTGCACCACCCATAATCTAAACCTAAAAAATAATTATTTCTTGTAGTTTTGCTCAAGGAGTAATGAAATGCTGAGATAAAGACTTACTTTATATTTTTAAAAAATGTTTTCTTATACCACTTAAGGTATTAAAGGTAATAAAGAAGGCCTCATACATTTGTGCATATCAGTAGTCATTGGTAATTGTACTGCATTAAGATAGACTTGAGGAAAAAAGTAAACCTATTCTCTTTTTATTTGTTGTTTTTGACCTGTTAACTCTCTGTGTTTCAGAAAATTGCTCCTCATCCAGTCTTCGTACTTGACGGGGTCTCCAGGTTTGATTTTGGTCAAGGAATACTAAGTAGGAACATTTCTTAACTCTTAATCTTTTACTGTGTCTCCTCTTGTCGTTCTAACAATCCTATTTTGTATTTTTCAGAAAACTGCTGGTTTCTTGCTGCTATTGGAGCTCTGACATTTCAGAAGGACGTCCTCGGGCAAGTTGTCCCTCTCGAGCAAACATTTGATGAGAAATACTGCGGACTGTTCCACTTCAGGGTAATAACTAACAGGGCAACTTTAGATGTATATTTTCATTGAACGTTAATTAAAATCAGACTTACAAATTCTTGTGGACTGCACTTTACATTTTTGAAAATAATTAGCTGAAAAAAAGTGAAAAAGGAATATTTTAGAAATAATTACTGACCAAACATTGACATAGATCTTAAGTAGTGACACATACAATACAGTGCCATGCTTTACTTTCAGCTAGGGTTGCAATGGTATACTAGTTTCAAGGTACACTGTGATATTATAGTTGACAGTTATCGTACCATCTCATAAAAATATTAAAATAAAACTTACTTATTTCCTTCTTTTCTAACCATCCAGTTCTGGAGATTTGGAAGATGGGTGGATGTCATCATTGATGACAAGCTACCGACAATCAATGGGAGACTGATCTTTGTTCATTCCAAACACCAAAATGAGTTCTGGCCTGCTTTGATGGAGAAAGCCTATGCCAAGTATGAAAAAAAAATTATTTCTCACACATAAATGTAGTTTCCTGATACAGAGTTTTGTCTTATATTTGAAACAATGATATCACATCCACTTCTGTCAGAGTGTGTGGTTCTTACGTCGACATGAATGCTGGAATTCCTGCAGAGGCCATGATGGACTTCACTGGTGGTGTTCACATGTCTATCCAGCTGTCAGATCCCCCTGCACAACTGTGGGAGCTGATGTGCAGAGCCGGCCAATCCAAGTCACTTATGAGCTGTGGTACACCTCAAGGGGTAAGTACAAATATACCACACAAAATCACTGGCTGGCTCTCTGTCATATGTTTTGTAAACTGCACATGGATAAATTAGAGAGATGCTGAACAATGAACTGAATATCAACTTTAAAGAAAAAGACAAGTTGAAATGTTATTATAATTAGTTATATGTCTCAAGTTTAGAAATATGAAATTGTGTTTGGTTCATACTCTTCCTGCACAAATTATTAAAGAAACATGGTTCTATAGAATACAAGGCCTACTGAGGTTTACAGGTGTGACACTGAAATCATGTGGCGTAAAGAAAAAAATCATCAAGGTGGAGCATCAGTGCATCCCTTGTTCCAAGTTGTTGTTTTTTTCTGTCATTTTAGGAAAAATCTTCTCCTAATGAGCCATGCCGTAATGGTTTTACATGACTAACCTTGCTCAAAGTTTTTTAACCAGTAGTCTGACATTTCCAAAAATAGGTTTATTTGCTTTCTTGCTGATCAACCCAATTGGCAGAAAAATGTTGGCATCATACGTTTCTGCAAAACAGAAATATACATTTGTACATCATTATGTAGCAAATACGTTGAAACTTAACGTTCCAACAAGGCCGTGGTTTACATGTGGTAGATTTAGGCACAAAAATTAATTGGTTATGGTTAGGAATAGATCATGTTTTGGCTTAAAATATCTGATCTGGGGGCACAATAAATGTAGGTAATGCAGTGATGTCTAATAAAAAACAAAACAAAGAAATAAATAAAAAAGGCTTTTCATGCCTAAAAAGCCACCGGAAACACAGCAATGAATTCAATCAATCAATCAATCAATTTTATTCATGAAGCCCAATATCACAAATAACAATTTGCCCCATAGTGCTTTACAGCATACTCTCACAGCGGATAAGGAAAAACTCTCCCAGAAAATCCTTTAACAAGGAAAAAAAATGATATAAACCTCAGGAAGAGCAACTGAGGAGGGATCACTCTTCCAGGACGGACAGACGTGCAATAGATGTCGTACAGAACAGATCAGCATAATAAATTAACAGTAATCCGTATGAAACAATGACACATGAAGAGAGATACAGGACAGACAGTAATGACAGTAGCTTACAACAACATTAATTTAAGTAATAATATTATTATAATAATTCTGGCTATTGTGGTACAATATGTTGTTGGTATATATTAATATCTGATAGTATACATATGTGACAATAATCATATGTGTATAATAATAGTAGAAGTATGACTAATGATAACAGCAGCAGCAGGAGGCATCTGGCAGGACCATGGCAGCAGGACAACCACACACGTCACACTGTCCAGGCACTGCTGCGATATGAGTTAACCTGCCAGACAGTGGAGCACAAAGGCTCCGGAGAAGAAGCCGAGTTAGTGACATGCAGTAGAGCCAAGTTAGCGAGATGCAGTAACAGGACATGAATGTTAGCAAAGGAGAGAGAGAGAGAGAGAGAGAGAGAGAGAGAGAGAGAGAGAGAGAGAGAGAGAGAAGGAGAGAAGATGCTTGGTGTATTATAGGAGGTCCCCCGGCAGACTAGGCCTATGTCAGCCTAACTAGGGGCTGGAACAAGGCAAGCCTGAGCCAGCCCTAACTATAAGCTTTATCAAAAAGGAAAGTCTTAAGTCTAGTGTTAAATGTGGAGACGGTGTCTGCCTCCCGGACCAAAACAGGAAGATGATTCCACACTAGAGGAGCCTGATAGCTGAAGGCTCTGGCTCCTGATCTACTTTTGGAGACTTTAGGGACTATGAGTAACCCTGCATTGTCAGAGCCTGAGCATGTGCAGTAGGAAGCAAACCTGGAAGCTGGAAACCACTTTTGACTTTTGCACTTACAGTAGCAAGCTTTTTTCATTGAACTGAATGGACGCTGTCTTGAAGTCTGATATCCAGTTCTTATGCTGCTTTCCAAAAACTTTTGAAAAATTCCACATGAAATGCCAAAGTTGGAATTCCTACTTGTAAACTTAGGGGAAATCCATCTATCCTGACTTCATGATGAAGCAGTTGTTTGACATCACACAGCTATGGCAGCACCCATGGAAAAGTACATTGTAAATGGTAAACCATTAATTAAAAGGCAATGTTAATGTTTCCCTGTACTTAATTAAAATAACACAATCCAACATATAGTAAAACCTGTTCTGGATGTAAACTGATGTCAAAATAGGCTGCAAATGTTATTCAGTAGCTGGTTACGGTTAAACAATGTTTTGTTTATATATGCAAAGAGGCTGCACTGCTGAGAGTTCAACTGTGTGTACACTTGCCAAAGAATTTCAGCAGGGAAATTTCGACTTCCAACTTTGAATGGAAAGCAGCATTATAATTTATCCATGGTTGAGAGGCTTCTGTTTACAGGTTTTGTAGTCATATAGCATCAGTTGTGGGTTTTAGCTTTCCATTTACCATACAAACATGATTGGTGTAAATGCCCTTTACAGTACATGTCACATTCACCCATTCACACACAGTCACACACTGGTCTGGTGGCCAAGGCTACCATACATGGTGCCACCTGCTACTCAGTAACTATTGTAATTCTCCTCTAACTCTAAAGCAAAAGGGCGTTTTTCCCAAAATCGCATCACATCTCCACTTAAGTTGTGTCTACAACACATACCTGCATATTCTCTAATCGTACAGGTCAGTCGACTTTAATCATTTATAAATGCTTTTGGCTTGTAGGAGACCCCTGACAACACTGTCTCGAAAACTGGATTGGTCCAAGGCCATGCCTACACAATCACAGGTTTGAAACAGGTGAAGAATTATACATATTGCACTTGGAATTTGAAGTAACAATACAATAAACGGTTGTACAATAGTAATCATAAAGACAATATTACCAACAGGTAGAAATTGCACTTTTTAACTCCTACTGAAGCGTATATTTTGTATGATCAATGGAATAATTTCTTGCATATGTCTCCCATGATGATTGCTGGTCAGATGATGAGCCAAGAAAAACTAGTAAACCTGGTGCGTTTGTGGAACCCATGGGGCAAAGGAGAGTGGAATGGAGACTGGAGTGATCGGTAAGAACGACTCTTACTCAGTGACCGTTTCACAAAGACAT
Source organism: Epinephelus moara (assembly GCF_006386435.1). Classification (NCBI taxonomy): domain Eukaryota; kingdom Metazoa; phylum Chordata; class Actinopteri; order Perciformes; family Serranidae; genus Epinephelus; species Epinephelus moara. The sequence goes on along the minus strand of NC_065519.1, from coordinate 29,176,006 downwards.
GGTTCTGATTTGCCGATACATTGAGATTATTTTTTCAGTGACAAGATAAGTGAAGATGTATGTATTGTCATACAATACTCTGACATACCTTTTTTTCCACATTTGCTTTTAGCTTAAAGCCAACCTGTTGGCAAAAAGCTAGGGGTCTTTTGCTGTATTGAAATACAACCACCTCAGTGGTCTTCACTGGCATAACGTGGGGTTCCTCAAGGTTTCATTCTTGAACCTTTGTTGTTTTATTGTCATATGCTGCCATTGGTTCACATATTAGTGAATGAGGCCCATTGGCTGTCTGTCAGTTTTAGAATAGATTTTAATATTATTATTGTTCAATGGATGGGTGCCTGATTACTTGTCAGACATGCTCTCAATTTATGCTCCCCTAATTTATTTAAGTCCTGTGACACTGGCTTTTTAGTTGTTCCTTGGGTGAGGACAAAGTACTACAGGGAGATGGCATTTAGTGTCTGAGGTCCTCACCTCTGGAACAGTCTGCCAGAAGAGCTGAGGGCAAAAATCTGTAAATATCTGTAAAAGGAACCTTAAAACTTACCTTTTTTGTTTAGCATTTTTGTTTAATTCTTTTAAAAATGTATCTTCTTTTTTATCTGCCCCTTTCTATTACCTGTACTTTTCCTTATATTGTATTTAGACTAGAGATGCACCAATCCAGCTTTTTCAGTTTCGATACAGATAGCAATGCTGTGGCTTTGATTATCAGCCGATAACCGATACCGATCCGATACCATGGTTGACCTAAAAAGCTATATACCTTTACATGTAGAACAGAAAAGACGAGAGACATCAGGCATTGATGACTACACAGTTCTTTCCTAAGATAAAATGAAACAAGATGAAAGAGATTAATGCAATGATGAATTATTTATTTTTAACAAAAATAAACAATTGTGCAACAGCAACTGAAATAGTGTGAAATACCTCCACACAGCAGATTCTCTCCTTCGCTCCATGACGTATGACGTAGCTCATGTTGCAATAGATTTAAAGGGAAAGGATCGCCTCAGGTATAGGTTGCATTTTCCGATACCCGATCCATCTATTTTGATGATATCGGGGCTGATATTCGATCCAGATATCGGATCGGTGCATCCCTAATTGTATTTTTGTTGTTTTGTTAAGCACCTTGTACTGCAGTTGTGCACAAAAAGTGCTGTATAAATTACTGACGTTTAAATTTACAGTAGCTTCCATTCTTTTGGGTAACATAAAAGAGTTAAAGATGTCATTTGGAAAAAGAGCAGCTTGAAATGAGAAGCTTGTGAAAATCTCCCCTTGTTTTTTTTAAAACTGGTTTTGCCAGATTCAGTGAAGTCATCCCCTATGGGGCCCTGCCTTAGAGGTAACTTAATGATAGGCTTTTCATTCAAAGCACTGCACTGTCTGAGGCCTGAGCCTGAGGAGGTGTTACATCATGCTTCTGAATGTCAAACAGTTAATCATAAGATATTGTCTCACCTCTCTTGAAAAACTGTTGTTAAGGTCATCGCTGTGGCAAACCGTGAGTGCCAAAGATCGTGAAATGTGCCTTTCAGTGGCTGATGATGGAGAGTTTTGGTAAGCAACTTCACTCAAATGTATGAAACTTTTCATGGCATTACACCTACATGCGTAGTAGCAATTACAGCAAGAACTACAAATCAGTGTATACTCAAAGTTAAGTGTATCTAAAATATAAGATATCCACAACTATGCTTTATCAAAAATTAATCTCTGATGTTAACAGGATGACTATTGGAGACTTCTATAAGTTCTACGCGAATCTTGACATCTGCTCCCAGTATCCCGACTTCCTTGATGCACACTCCTCTTACCGCTGGAAGACTTCAATGTATGAGGGCAGATGGGTTGCAGGAACAACTGCTGGAGGATGCGCGAAAAATAAAGGTACTTCCAGGATATCTGGACTTAATTAATAAAACTTGATATAGTTCGTCATACCACTGAAGCAAATGTGTGCTTTATGTTGTCCTGCTATCAATGTGCAATTTTTATTTTTGCAGTGCCAATGATAAAGTTCCATTCATTCATTTTCTGTAATCGCTTATTCTCTCAAGGGTTGCTGGGAGGCTTGAGCTTAGAGTGTATAAAATAATGGACATAGCTACCGTGACATCACCCATTGGTTTGTGGACTCCCCTTTTGAAGCCTCGAGTTCAGCATTTTGGCCATTGCCAAAAATTTTTTGGAGACAAAATCATTTTTGATCGAGGGGTGGATCTGACTCATTGACTGTGCAATGCCTCACAGACAGCCTGTTACTCCAGCGGCCCCACCCTTAGATATGTGTAACTTTTAGCCTTAATAATATATAAATTTATGAGTTATATAAGAATTAATGCCCCTGTACAGTTGTCATGACTGTTGGTATTAGCTGTAGAGACCAAACCATTTTTGTTACAGGCTGGAAACATATTTATTTTTGCTTTGATGTTAGGAATTTTAACATGGGCTTCAAATGACCCTTTACTGAGTCCCACCCCTTGAACATAGACTGGCCAATCATAGCATAGCATCAGCTAGCTCTGACAAGGGTCTGACAGCTACACGGTTGTGCTCCATAGACTCTCGTGCAATCACTTCAGATATCCGTCATTTTCAGGCTGGTTTTGTGGGTATTGAGTTAAACATTGTGCCTGGGGCACCTTTATGAGTAATACTCATTACCTAGAGAGACTGGAAGAAGATACACATTTCTTCCCCTTTCCAAAACCAAAATCAAATCCTGAAAAGTGCAAGCCATTACCAATAACATATGATTTCAATTTCAACAAATCAATCAAATCACTCACCTGATTCTTTGCAAAATTATTCAATGCAAAAAACACTTTCTCCTGTTTCTCTTCCAGACAGTTTCTGGACTAATCCACAGTATCGGGTCAAGATTGGCGGTGAATATTCAGGGAAAGATGGCGAGAAAAATGTGCTAATATCTCTCATGCAGAAGTCTGACAAAAGGAACAGACACCTGGTTCAAAATTTTCACATTGGATTAAGCGTGTTTGAGGTAAACGTTACCCTTTATTGTGTCTGTCACAGTATAAGGACTATTAGGGACATGTCATGTATACAGTAGACATCCCTGTCAGGCCCTGATGAGGTGGAGAACTTTTTTATGGGCTCTTGACGATGAGAGCAAAATTTTGGTGAGGGAAAAAGTGGCATTGCCAGTTTTCAAAATGGTCTGCATATCTGTGGTTGGGATGGGAGGCCCACTTTGAGAAAAACTTTGTTCCCCTGCCCATAATTTGTAAATAAATAAATAAATAAAAATAAAATAACTTATAATATAAGTTGGGTGAAAGTTAAACAATAAAGCCGACCAGCTGTGTATCACGCTGATGGGAAAAGACAGTTTTTTTCGACGGTGTCTGACGCCGGGAGTCACTGATCAAGCGGTGGTTTTTGACAACTTCAGAGTGAGACCAAGTTGTCTTAACTCCTCAAACTTGTTCGTAAAACAAAATTTAATGATTGATGATGAGAGCGATGATTCACTCAAATTTTGTGAACATCAAAGGAACTTTATCCTAACACAGGTGTGCATTTGGGGGTGCTTTGGAGCTTGCTGGCCACACGCAACCTATTCATTCATCTAGAGATAAAACATCTCAGATTTTTTAAGGAAGCTATATTCTGAGGAGTCAAAGGAGGGTCGCAGTAAATCGAATGTGAACACAGTAAATGAACGACCATAGTCAAAGTCCATGCAACAGAATGTTAGACCACAGCTGGCTACCTAGGGAGGTCTAATGTAGGTCTTACTCTGCTTTTCATCTTGAGTAACTGCATATGTGCACGTCATAATAATACATTATCGTAACTGAGTATTTATTCATACTCATTAACTTAATTGCTTTTGTCTCCAACATAAACTCATCTTCCACTGATTTCCCTCAAGGTGAAGGAACAAGTAAGACACAATTTTATCTCAATCCCACAATAAATCTCCATCCACATTGTGAAGCTCAGCTAAAAGATATAAACTGCAGAGGACTGAAGTATATTTATTTATTACTACAGTACAAGGCACAGAGAGGGAAGTTCCCACCCTCTTTCTTCAGCAGCAATGCACCCGCTGTCCAAACTTTGACCTTCATAAATGCACGTGAGGTGATGGAGTTTGTAATGCTGAAGCCTGCTGAATACCTGATTGTGCCGTGTACCTTCAGCCCAAACGAGTCAGCCTCCTTCATCCTGACCATCTTCTCCAAGGAAGAGACCCATGGCTAGTACGCTCACTCTCTCCACACTTACTGTTTGTATGACCACGTCACAAAATCACCCCAAAAGAATCTGCACAGCATGTGTCACACATAACTGGTGTTTTACTGAGAAAGAAAAAAAACACACTAATCCCATGCAGAATGTGTTTGGTCTTTCCCAACAGTGAGAATTCTGGTGATCATGAGCCAGTACCAAAGGTGTGCCAGATTTAATATTATCAAAATATTATTCTGATATTGTGTTACATGTTCTTAACTATACTTAATGTAAAATATGTTTTGACCATTGCATTTCATTTGGGATAAAATAACTTAATTTCTCATTCTCTTATTTTGATTTCCAGCTCGAAGAGGTCACAGATGCACAGGATGATGAAAACAAGAAAACATTTTTCCGTCACCACTCTGACAAGGTAATGCTTGCATACTCGCTAGCTAGCGTTAAACCTTTTAAGAAAAATGTATTGAAAAATCTACCAGCTTTCACATACTTTAAAACTGAAGTTATCAATATTCTGAATAATGGGTCAAATAACTATACATGAAGTGAGAGGGGTCATTCATAGCTAAAAACCCACAGATAATTATCACGACTCTGCAGTTTTTCCTCAGCTTTAGGGAGCATTTTAGTGTTTTTCAGCTCATTGTTTTGGTTTAATGGAACAAAGTTTTACTGCTTTGATCTGTCTTATTGGCCTCATCAACCTCATTTCCAGCCACAGCTGATTTTAAAAGTTTTCTTAGACCCACCACCCCAGCACCAAACAGCAGACATTAAAAAGAGAGCTTTAAGGAGAGTGAATATTGGATGTCCATTTGTCAGGTAGACAGATACCCAACTAAAAAGAATGCTAATGGGTGTGGGGACGGTTTTGTTTTTGGTCTGTTTTCATGTGGCTGACAGAAAAGTCACCAATGAAAGCTTATAGAAAGTTTACCACAGTCTAATATATCTGTTTTCATTTCATTTCCAGTACGAAGAAGTGGATGCTGAGCAGCTCCAAAGGCTTCTAAATGAACGCATCCTGCAAGGTTTGGACTGTGAAATAATATTAAGAGACTTGATAAACAAGAGAGCTCAAAAACATCACAATACATTGTTATCATCTTAAATTATATGTGAACTGCTATATTAAAGGGTTTATACCTTGTTTCCACACAGTTTTGTTTTGTGTCCATATTTGTGTACAGTATAGGCAGTAGCGGCTCGTGGTGAAATTGGGTGTGAGGGCTAACGCATTAGGCCTATGGCCTATACTGATCAATAGTTCAGCTGCAGTAACAGTAGCTATGTTTCCATCCAAAAGTGATTTGAATCATTGGGAAATGCGCATTAAAAGAAATACGAATCCTGTGTGTTTCCATTAAATGTACAGACTTTGGTGAAAACTACGAACTCAGCAGAACCGGAAACAAAACAAGTCTCGCATTCTTCTTCTTCTACGTTTTCTGGTGGTTGGTAACCAGCTTGTAAATGCATTACTGCCTTCCCGACCCGGAGTGTGGATATCACCATGGAGAGAGGTGCGCTATGTCAGACTTAATTCGAACATAACTGTTTCCATCCCCCGTTTTGCGAATCAACATTTTTTCGAATCAACCAAAACCCGGCTAAAGTGAGTGTCTTTTAGTTTGTGCGAATCAGGGGATTTTAATTTGAATTTTGGCGTTTCCATCATAATTTTCCGATGCGATACTTCTAGATGTGCATCTAAACAGGCTGATGGAAACATTGCTAGTAACATCACACCGAGATACAGAACCAGATTACAGCAACAATGCGCTACAACAAAACTAGAGAATTAGGCTAACTACAAAAATGTTCTGATGCCAAAAGCTCTTTCTCTCTCTCTCTCTCTCTCTCTCTCTCGCTCTCTCTCTCTCTCTCTCTCTCTCTCCCCCTCTCTCTCTCTCTCGCTGGCTCGTTCGCACGCCCGCGCGCGTGTGCATACAGAAAGGAAAGGAGTAATGCTCCTTTAATGAGAGGTTAGGGCTTGGGCCTAGGGCTGGGCGGTATGGCCTAAAATCAATATCACGGTATTATTTTGGGGGGATGCAGTGACGGTATGATATCGCAGTATCATCTTCTCTCTTTTTTTTACACCTTAAACAAGTCTAGGATGAAAACTATTTATCGTCAGAAGTAAAATGGTTGCTAATCCATCTATTATTGTGTATAACGTTATACAGTATGTATAAACCTTAGAGGGAAGAGGGAGGGTCGGCGGCTCCCGGGCCCCCTTCTCCCGTGGGCCTGGGTTTGCGGCGATCGGCCAGGCCACCTCCATCACATAGCGAGGGAGGTGCGTGAGGCAGGCAGGGCTGCCGGGCCCCGTTCTACCGCCAGAGTATGAAGGTAACCACAAAAGCAGTACCGTGCCTCATGTTTACTGCGGTAAGTTTCCGTCACCGCGAATACCGCCCAGCCCTACGTGGGCCTACCTTATTTGAAGAGAAGCTCACATCGACGGCCGGATGAGGTCCCACTCGATAGACAACATTTAAAATAATCCACCTCGTTCACTCTCCCACTACAGTAACAGCGGGCAGGCCCTTACTGTACTTCCAAGCACTGTCATTGGCCAAAAGTCAGTGGCCTGGGCTGAATTAATTTAGCCCAACTGGACAGTAGCCTAAATCAAGGGGGCTTGTCACGACACCTGTCACTCAAGATGTGACAACAATGATTGGAAGCTGATTCTAGGAGTATGGGCTGTAAAAAATCAGCCCATTTAGATAAATCCTGCATTTTTGTGCTGTTGCTGCTATAGGTTCCACCAAAAACAATCAGTTCTAAGGTTTAATAACTAATATTTTAATATTTTCTTTAATTTAATAATTTTCTCGTCTTTATTGTAAAAGATAGGCAGGGCTTAGCCCCGCAAGCCCATTTATACCAGCCGTCTCTGAGTATAGGCAGTACAGTGTTTAACGCAAGGATAAGCATCTCTTTATGGATGAATAGAAATGCCACTGCATAAATGGAAGACAAGTTAATGTTGAGTGTTTTTACGCAATCCATTCCAATCCATTGTGTAATATGTGCATGGAGCAGTACTGAGACAAAACAGGACCAATAATAGAGTGGTTATTTGAATTTTTTTTTTTTTTTTGTAAAATACCTGAAATACGTTTTGTGGTCACGTTCTGTTTTCTGACATAAAATACATTAAATACCCCACTCGTAATTTTGAAGCTTTACGTGTCTTAAAATACATGGTTGCTAACAAGTGGCTACATGAGACTCCAGTGGCATCATGCCAAACCACGCCGAACATGGCTTTAATGCCTCATTGTGTTGGCAACATTGAAGCCATATGTCCTAGGTGTAGTTTGCTTACAGCCTAACGTAAGTTACCTCTGGTGACTGCATTGCATGTATTGTATGCAGAGCAAGAAAAAAGTGGGGAGGCTGGCCTGTAAGGTGTTTCGTGAAATATTCTGTTACAGGCTGATCCATTATGCATGTATTCTATATATTACACAGCTAACATGTTAATGTTAGCTAGCTTCACATGCTGCAGAACTTTTCACATGGGAACAATGTATAAATAGAGCTGTGTTACATTTATAAATCTGTTAGCTAACTTGTTTTATGTTAACTTCCAAAAGTTCTCAGAGGCTCTCATAGGAATGAATGGACCTTGACTTACATATGCAAACAGAGCTATGTGGAAACGAGGCATTAGGCCAAAGTATGTCTCCTACTGATTTCTCTTCTTCTTCTTCTTTTTTTAAGGGGACTTGAAATCTGGAGGCTTTACCATTGATGCCTGTCGCAGCATGGTTGCTCTGATGGATGTATCCTGTTGTGATGCATGTGACTGTAACAAAATATAGTCATTCTTTCTACTGTGAAAAAACACCAATAAAAGCTTCTATACTAAAATCTACCCACAGGACATGTCCCAGCAAGAATCAGATCCAGATTCGGGGAGAAATGAACAACTTCATTAACCAAGATTATATGTTTCCCTGACATTAACATGTAGCGGTGTAGCAGTGCAGGTTACACTTGCACTCGTAGTAATGTACCTGGGGCAGATGACCATATATCTGTCACAAACAAACGTCACTTTGTTTCAAAAATAGAAAAAAACATTGGAAACAGAGTATACAGAACAATCTGAAGCCAGAGAATTTTGCTTACAAGGAGTACTGTTACCTATGTTTATCTCATTACTTGAAACTTCGGCCTTGTTTAATATGGACTAAGGATGCATGATAATATCGGCATGTCATCAGCAAAGGTCAGGCTAAGACATGAAACAACATGTGCAGCTGTGATACCTTAATGTTGAGCTAGACATCGATCACTGGCAAACTGAACAGTGAGGAATTTGTTCGTCTGTGGAGGAAGGTCGTTGCATACAAGGTAAAAGGAACCAAGTGCAGCACAAACATTTCAATTTTTATGTAATATTTACACACATAACTGTTTTGCAGCCTTGTCAATCTACCATTAATTCATATGCATTAGACTATAGATATGGAAGACTGAAATGATGATTGTTGGTGTTTTCTTCATTTATCAGGACATTTTCTTCCTCACTGATGTTTCACGAACTGGAACCCTGTCAATGAGTGAGCTGAGGAATGCTTTCGAAGCTTCAGGTAGACCAGTTTAGGATTCATTCACTCACTTGATTATTGGTTTATTAAATGTAATGAAAAAAAATCCCTGTGCCATTTAAAAGTCAGTACCAAAGAACACTTGGAAGCATAAACATGTGAACAGTGTGTGCATAAAGAAAGTACATTCTCAACAAAGAAACTGATATTAGATGAAGACAGAGAGGACGTGTTGCGTTAATGTGCGTACTTCCAACTCTGCCTCTTCTATAGAACTATGTATACAGACGCAGTTTTACTGAGTTGGATACAGTAAGGATAGATGACATTAAAGAGGGAATTTGAGAATCTGAACTGAATATGTGTTATTATTATTATTATTGTTATCATTTTTATTGCATAACAATGACTGAATCTGCAGCAGCTCACCTGAAATCTCCATTTGGGGAAAAATCAATAATGTTTACTAAGAATTACTGACAATTGCTTTTACCCACGGACACTGACTCTGCAGTTCTCCTTTATATGCAGCTTGCAGTGATAGCATCTTTCAGCTAACTGTTTCTTATCATTATGGCCGGCAACTTCAACATTTTGGCTCAGTCTTACCACTCTCATATCTAGCAACATCATCGCAGTAGGCAGCAGATTCCAGTCTCCAGTAAACCCACTGTACACCACAAACTCAGCACCAAACAACAGAAAGACACAGTTAGAGACTGTTGGCTGGTAGATCGTATTTAGTCGCTAAAAAGCCAGACATTTCCCTGAGGAGTTTGTGAACACCAATAACAGGGCTGAAAATAGGTTGAATATTGGAACTGGAACAAAACTCCAAATTGCTGCTAATGTTGCTCAGTAGCCGATAAATTTGTAGGCATTTTTGAGGTATATAATAACTACATACGGCACCACAAGATGGCGCCTATGCATTCCAGTGGAGTTTCTTGCCTGGTGCGTACACCAAAAAAAGTTCCTAGCTTCGATGTTTATTTCCACAGTATGTGGCCCGCGGAATACGCGCAGTAGTGTTTCTCCTGCTGGGCCCGCCACCAGTTCTTGCTCTGCTCATAGACTTTACATTGTACGTCTGTCCGTCCTGGAAGAGGGATCCCTCCTCAGTTGACTCTTCCTGAGGTTTCTACCATTTTTTCCCTCGTTAAAGGGTTTTTTTTTGGTGGGAATTTTTCCTTATCCGCTGTGAGAGTCCAAAGGACAGAGGGAAAATTGGAAGCAAGGTTGAGCTGCTTTCCTGGGAGTTTGGTGGGCACCTGTTTGCTTACAAGTTTACCACATCAGTTTGAAAGGTGATAATAATATCATATGCAACTTTGTAGGCATATGACCACACATAATCTGAGGGGACCCCTCCATAATTGACCCGATCAAACAAAATGGGGGCACTAGAGAGCTAATTTCTTATCTAGGCCTAACCGCCATATCGATTTTTACTAAACTTGGTAGATATGTGGAACAGGACGCCTCAAGGTGACTGGAGAAATGTAACTCTAATTGGCAACTGGGTGGCGCTATAACAACAGAAAAATGCTTAAAAATGGCTAAAATGCGACTGATCGCTGTGGCTCCCCCTGTGGCCAAATGTTGTTTTTTTCTTTCTAATTTTTGGTATGACTAAGTCATGGTATGGTATGCTGTACATAATTACGGAAACTGTCAGTGTGTCATTCTGTCTGTCCCACGTTTTTCTACTCACTGACGTGGTCAATCTATGTGAAACTGCACATAGGCATTGAGGATTGGCATAGGTAGAAGGTGACAAAGCTACCAATGGGTATGGACTAGTGAATATAGAATAAAGAAAGTTTTCATGATTAAATTTACACTGAGACTGCATTTGTGGCTAATTGTGTAAGTGAAAAACACCTAAGTGTTGAAAGAATAAGCTACATTTCCAAACTGCTCCTCCTGTGTGTGTGTTGCACAGGAATGAGAGTCAAGGATGACATGCTCAATTTGATGGCTCTACGCTACGGTGCCTCTTCTGGCCACATGACGCTGGAGAGCTTCATCAGTCTCATGCTTCGCTTGGGCTGCATGTACAGTAAGTGAAGTCAACTGAAATAAATGGTGACAATAGATAAGACATAAGAAGTTACTGTCTACCACTCCTTAGAAATATGTTAAAATACACATTCGTTCCCGGTTAGTGAGTCTGGTCTAGTTGCAATTTATAACACTTATGGCTTAAAGTGATACAATTTATTTTCTTTTTGTGTGATGCCCAACAGAAATTTTCCAACAGCTGTCTGATGGGAAAGCCATGAATCTCAAAGAGTCAGAGGTAATAATACATGTTCTTCTTGTCAGAAGTCGTAGATATAATGCCACAGTGTAACTTAATGATACATTTTCAGGGATAAAAAATGCATTTTTGTGTACATGTTGCATTAATAACCTGTCTCCTCTTTATTTTCAGTGGATGTACGTTTCAATGTACACTTAACCCAAAAAGGAAGATGGACGGCGCAATTCACAAGGACAAAACAGGGATAGATGTTTCAAACGAGTGTTTTCTTTTCATTTTAAAATCTGCATCAATAGATAAAAGCTGTATCTTTCTATGAATAATTCATTACACAATATGAACTGTAACTAAAAGGTTCTTTATTTTCACTACTATACTTCTATTGCAGTAAAATACACAATAATGTGAAAACATAACCAATCCTTTGTAGACATGTTGATAGGCTCGATATGGAATTGCATTATGTTAAAATGATAGATTGAGTTACTGCACTTTTTTTTTGTATTATTTGTAGACTTATAATGTAGGCTGATCTTTTCACCCACAACAAATTTCAGATTTCAGGATATGAAATGCAGTCACTTTAACTGCAAAAACCATGTTGACCATTTTCTATAACTTTTTCAAAAATAATAATAAAAAGATCTGACCTGTAAGTACGAGCGTGTGATTTGGGCTGGGCTCCTCTATTGTCTGTCAACCACCTGCTTTCTGCAAATTTCAATCCGTACAAATAGTTTACTATCGACCACTGATTTTATCACAGAGGAACATTTTGATTGTTACATATGTATAACTGCAAGAAGAAACAAAGATATTTCTTCTTTTCTATTTGGAAATGCAAAAAAATGTGTACTCAAATGTAGCATTAATGACACACCATGCATAACAACTCTGTACCATGTATAATTCAAGGGCGCGTTCCAAATTGCATACGTTTTGTTTATAATTTTAGTAGGTACTGCACCACCCTTAAAAAGTACGTACTCGTAATTTTGAAGCTTTACGTGTCTTAAAATACATGGTTGCTAACAAGTGGCTACATGAGACTCCAGTGGCATCATGCCAAACCACGCCGAACATGGCTTTAATGCCTCATTGTGTTGGCAACATTGAAGCCATATGTCCTAGGTGTAGTTTGCTTACAGCCTAACGTAAGTTACCTCTGGTGACTGNCATGCCAAACCACGCCGAACATGGCTTTAATGCCTCATTGTGTTGGCAACATTGAAGCCATATGTCCTAGGTGTAGTTTGCTTACAGCCTAACGTAAGTTACCTCTGGTGACTGCATTGCATGTATTGTATGCAGAGCAAGAAAAAAGTGGGGAGGCTGGCCTGTAAGGTGTTTCGTGAAATATTCTGTTACAGGCTGATCCATTATGCATGTATTCTATATATTACACAGCTAACATGTTAATGTTAGCTAGCTTCACATGCTGCAGAACTTTTCACATGGGAACAATGTATAAATAGAGCTGTGTTACATTTATAAATCTGTTAGCTAACTTGTTTTATGTTAACTTCCAAAAGTTCTCAGAGGCTCTCATAGGAATGAATGGACCTTGACTTACATATGCAAACAGAGCTATGTGGAAACGAGGCATTAGGCCAAAGTATGTCTCCTACTGATTTCTCTTCTTCTTCTTCTTTTTTTAAGGGGACTTGAAATCTGGAGGCTTTACCATTGATGCCTGTCGCAGCATGGTTGCTCTGATGGATGTATCCTGTTGTGATGCATGTGACTGTAACAAAATATAGTCATTCTTTCTACTGTGAAAAAACACCAATAAAAGCTTCTATACTAAAATCTACCCACAGGACATGTCCCAGCAAGAATCAGATCCAGATTCGGGGAGAAATGAACAACTTCATTAACCAAGATTATATGTTTCCCTGACATTAACATGTAGCGGTGTAGCAGTGCAGGTTACGCTTGCACTCGTAGTAATGTACCTGGGGCAGATGACCATATATCTGTCACAAACAAACGTCACTTTGTTTCAAAAATAGAAAAAAACATTGGAAACAGAGTATACAGAACAATCTGAAGCCAGAGAATTTTGCTTACAAGGAGTACTGTTACCTATGTTTATCTCATTACTTGAAACTTCGGCCTTGTTTAATATGGACTAAGGATGCATGATAATATCGGCATGTCATCAGCAAAGGTCAGGCTAAGACATGAAACAACATGTGCAGCTGTGATACCTTAATGTTGAGCTAGACATCGATCACTGGCAAACTGAACAGTGAAGAATTTGTTCGTCTGTGGAGGAAGGTCGTTGCATACAAGGTAAAAGGAACCAAGTGCAGCACAAACATTTCAATTTTTATGTAATATTTACACACATAACTGTTTTGCAGCCTTGTCAATCTACCATTAATTCATATGCATTAGACTATAGATATGGAAGACTGAAATGATGATTGTTGGTGTTTTCTTCATTTATCAGGACATTTTCTTCCTCACTGATGTTTCACGAACTGGAACCCTGTCAATGAGTGAGCTGAGGAATGCTTTCGAAGCTTCAGGTAGACCACTACTGCACCACCCTTAAAAAGTACGTAATGTTGCATGCAGTATGGACACAACTGGAGCATACTACTGTCTCATAACATTACGTCCTGAACTCTGACCCTCTTGTTTTTATATCTGTTACCTTGGAGATACAGTGGTGTGAAAAAGTGTTTGCCCCCTTCCTGATTTCTTACTTTTTTGCATGTTTTCCACACTTAAATGTTTCAGATCATCAAACAAATTTAAACATTAGTCAAAGATAACACAAGTAAACACAAAATGCAGTTTTTAAATGAAGGGTTTTATTAATGAGGAAGAAAAAAATCCAAAGCTACATGGCCCTGTGTGAAAAAGTGTTTGCCCCCTAGCTCCTGTTAAAACATAACTGTGGTTGATCACACCTGAGTTCAATTTCTGTAGCCACACCCAGGCCTGATTACTGCACACCTGTTCCCAATCTAGAAATCACTTAAATAGGACCTACCTGACAAAGTGAAGTAGACCAAAAGATCCTCAAAAGCTACAGACATCATGCCGAGATCCAAAGAAATTCAGGAACAAATGAGAAAAAAAGTAATTGAAATCTATCAGTCTGGAAAAGGTTATAAAGCCATTTCTAAAGCTTTGGGACTCCAGCGAACCACAGTGAGAGCCATTATCCACAAATGGCGAAAACACGGAACAGTGGTGAACTTTCCCAGGAGTGGCCGGCCGACCAAAATTACCCCAAGAGCGCAGCGACGACTCATCCAAGAGGTGACAAAAGACCCCACAACAACATCTAAAGAACTGCAGGCATCACTTGCCTCAGTTAAGGTCAGTGTTCATGACTCCACCATAAGAAAGAGACTGGGCAAAAATGGCCTGCATGGCAGAGTTCCAAGACGAAAACCACTGCTAAGCAAAAAGAACATTAAGGCTCGTCTCATTTTTGCCAGAAAACATCTTGATGATCCCCAAGACTTTTGGGAAAATATTCTGTGGACTGACGAGACAAAAGTTGAACTTTTTGGAAGGTCTGTGTCCCATTACATCTGGCGTAAAAGTAACACCGCATTTCAGAAAAAGAACATCATACCAACAGTAAAATATGGTGGTGGCAGTGTGATGGTCTGGGGCTGTTTTGCTGCTTCAGGACCTGGAAGACTTGCTGTGATAAATGGAAGCATGAATTCTGCTGTCTACCAAAAAATCCTGAAGGAGAATGTCCGGCCATCTGTTCGTGACCTCAAGCTGAAGCGAACTTGGGTTCTACAGCAGGACAATGATCCAAAACACACCAGCAAGTCCACCTCTGAATGGCTGAAGAAAAACAAAATGAAGACTTTGGAGTGGCCTAGTCAAAGTCCTGACCTGAATCCTATTGAGATGCTGTGGCATGACCTTAAAAAGGCGGTTCATGCTCGAAAACCCTCCAATGTGGCTGAATTACAACAATTCTGCAAAGATGAGTGGGCCAAAATTCCTCCACAGCGTTGTAAAAGACTCATTGCAAGTTATCGCAAACGCTTGATTGCAGTAGTTGCTGCTAAGGGTGGCCCAACCAGTTATTAGGTTTAGGGGGCAAACACTTTTTCACACAGGGCCATGTAGCTTTGGATTTTTTTCTTCCTCATTAATTCATTTAAAAAACTGCATTTTGTGTTTACTTGTGTTATCTTTGACTAATGTTTAAATTTGTTTGATGATCTGAAACATTTTAGTGCGGAAAACATGCAAAAAAGTAAGAAATCAGGAAGGGGGCAAACACTTTTTCACACCACTGTAAAAGAAACACAACATACTGAGTTTGCCAGAAACAGATCAACCCAGGAAGCTCTGCTGTTGCTACTTTGCAATGAATGTAGTTTGACTTTAAAGTTGTGCACAGACTGTACATTCTAACATATTATATTTGCAACAGTGAAATTACATCTACAGTTCTCTGTTATTTTTATTTTTACACCTACGCCCTATTGTTGTTTGCAATATTAGTACTATGGGCATTGGAATGCACAGTAAGTTGGTATGAAGACTTTGCCACTCACATGTTCACAGATTAGTGTTGCACTTCTGCCATCTTGTGGCTTCAAACAATATCAACAGCAATGGGAGGCTTTTAGCTGACACTCACTGCAAAGAACTGAAATACATATAGCAGGTGAGCCTTTGTGGGCTTAGTTTGTTAATATGCTGTTTCTGCCTGACCAGCTGACTCACTCATATAAATCTATAGACTAAGATAGTGACGAGGTTCTGTATTAACAAGGTTGTAAAACAGGAAATGATTGGCGAGCTTGCTTAACCCTTTGTCACCTGTTAATAAGACAACATGTTGATACAAAACTAGAACACACATTTCTTGGATAAACATGAGACAAATTTGATTTAAAATATGGCATTCAATAATTGTTCAGAAGTTACATTTGTACATTAATGCCACTACTTTAAATACTGTGAGAACAACATCAGTTTTGCATCGCACAATCTGTCAGCTTCCCTTTGAATTTCATTTTGAGAATAGAGTATTACTTTTGGCCATCCAGAGAGGTCGCAGTGATTTTAATTAAAGGTTGATAACATCCAACTTTAGCAATGTACCCACTTCCTCTTGTTTCCATTTTAGCCTGCATAGTTCATGATCTGGTAAGTGTTTGTGTTTTCAAATGGTTTTTATCTTTAACATGACTTTTCTGTCCGATGATTGATCACACCCTGTCCAAACCTTTTATGTGCCTCAAGCTCCCACAAGTGTCATCAAGCATGAAAATACGTCCAGCCTCCTGCACACTACACCTAACAAAATTTTGCTCTCTGCATCTTAATTTACAAGTAGAATCACTGCCTTGAGGTTGTATACCTCCGCAGACCAGTCAAGTTGCAATTTACATCCATGTCTGTCCACACTCATATGTAGCCATGATAGCAGACAATGACCTGAATATGGATTCCTGGAAATTCTAAAAACATGGATGCTTCACACACATCTCCAACCCAGCAGCACATACGATCTACACAATCAGCATAGTTTGGAGGATTATTGTACAAAAGGTCGTTCCTCTGTGCATGTTTCGCTCCTATATATCTCCTTTGCCTAATCAAGCGCTGATCATGTGCTGTGCATGTGAACTCAGATATCCCACACTGCCTATGTCCGTGAACGCCTCAAAGACGTGTAGATCAGTTAAGAGCGTTGAATGTTTCTGCAGTGTGTGCGTCCATAAAACCGTGAGTTGATGTTATTTCATGTTTATGTTACGCCCTGCTGATGTTTATATTAGCCATATTTTGCCGACTTATTGGTAAATTCTATCCGTTTACAAGATGTGATGCAGAGCTAGCCGCTAGCTGGTAATAGCCTGAGAGATTTGTGTTACAGCATTCTGTAGACTATTTCTGTGTAATTTGGTCACTAATTTCTGTCATTTATATACATTGCACACTGAATGCTTATAGCTAGTGAGTGTCTGTCATTCATATGTTGCACAGTTTGAATGCTTATTCAGTGCCGTTGATTGATGACTGTTAGCTCATTAAGCTTTCATAATCAGTCTGGAGCTCTGTATTCTAGCTGTTATATGGTTAGATGTATATGTCTAGCTCAGGTTTGTCCTTTGTCTTCAAGCTGGAATTTATGTTGCTAATCAGTCTGTATTGTTGTGCTTTATGTTACAGTAAACCACACACACACACCTATAGATAAACAGACTGAACTTTACATCTGGACTCTGCCTTTTATTTCTACACACTCATCTGAACATTAAAGGAGTGTCCTGACCCGACACCCTGAAGCGATTGCTGCCACCCAAGATCCATACACGCTGTCTGTCATACAACTATCACCAATTCAGTATCTGACCAAATGTCTCCCCTTCTGTTCCTGAGATAAGGTGTTGAGTAAAGGCCAGAAGTGTTTTTACAGAACATTATGATGTCACAATGAAGCTGACCTTTGACCTTTTAGATATAAAAAGTCATCACTTCGTTCTATTATTCTATTAGACATTTGTGTAAAATCTTTGGGGAAAGAAGTCTTGAGTTATGGCCAAAAACATATTTTGTGAGGTCACAGCGACCTTGACCTTTAACCACCAAATGCTAATGAGTTCATTCTTGAGTCCAGTTGGATATTCGTGCCAAATCAGAAGAAATTTCCTGAGGACCTTCTTGTGATATTGCATTCATGAGAATGAGATGGACACGAGATCACAGTGACCTTTGACCACAAAATTCTAATTAGTTATTTTTTGAGTCCAAGTGGACGTTTGTGCCAAATTTGAAGAAATTTCCTAAAGGCTTTTTTGAGATATTGTGTTCATGAGAATGGGATGCATGGACAACCCATAAGGCTGCTTCACACAGTGCAGGGCAGAGTTTAATGAAGAAAATGAATGATACCTTTTTTTATTATTATTTTGCACTGTATATTGGTGAAAAAGTTTGCATGTTCTCCCTGTGTTTGCAAGGGCTTTATTCTCTAAAGACATCCAGGTCAGGTGAGCTGGAACTTCTATATTGACCATGAATGACATTGTGTACAGTACAATGAATGTCTGTCTGCCAACACCATGTTAGTGCTGTGACAGGCCAGTAATAACACCTGTGAGTGTACCCTGCCTCTTACGTGATGCATGCTTGAATACACACCTTCCATCCATCATCACCAGTGGGATAAGGTACACAAAACTAATGGATCTTCATATATAAGTGTGACATTTTTTGACTATCTTGAGTTAAATACACATTGCTGGCCTCATGAAATAGTGGCTCTGCCACTGCGAGGCACAGACAGCCCTGGGAGATGAGCACTGCTTTTACAAGCACAGACAAGCACAGATGTGGCAGATACATATTGCCAGCAGCCAATGTTGCTCGCAAGACAGGTTTATGTCTCAACTACTACTGTGAAAATAAAAGTCAAGAGGTTTTGAACAAGTCAGGGCAGCATGAACTGATGAATGAAATGGAAGCTACTTGTTTTCTTTCATGCAGAGACAATGCTCTTATATAATCTCTCTCCCTCCCTCTGCCTCCACTGTTTGTCTATACCCACATGTCCGCCCACATACTGTACGCAGCTCTGGCAACTAAAATCTTATGTTACATTACGTGCGGCAGGTTAAGTCTCATGTTCCTTTAAGAAATGCCACCACAGGTGGAGTTTCATAAAGAAACACCCCATAATGATAGCAGTACCCTGAGGTGTTTGCAGGCCAAATAAGAACTGAAGCTTTCTCTCTAGTGCTTGTTGTTCCACCCAGACTTGGCACTTTCCCTTTCTGGCTGGTGAGGTAAGATTAAGATATTCATAGGCAAGTAACATTTTAAACAGCTTGATTTACACTTTTCACATACAGTTTAGCAATTTGTGGTATTGTGTTGTCGATGTTGTTACTTTTGAGACACTAAAATGACTGCCTGTGCAACCTAATTTAAGAGTCATAACTGATCACAAAATGGGGCAGATGTGTGGGAGGTCTTTTTTTTACACTTTTTGTTACTTCTTATTGCAATGGTTTATTTTGGTGTGCAAAAGAAAAAGAAAAAAAAACCTTAAAATTAAAATACATTGAAAAAAATTATTAGACTTTTGGCTTTTTTTCCATTTTTTTTAATGAGTTGGAATGAAAAATCTAATATTTGTTCTTTGCACACAAAAGGCTTATCTCAATTCTATCACTAATTTGTTGAAATCCGCATCAGTGAGCACTTTGCCAATGTAATTCATAATTCATCCATCTGACGGGTGTGGCATATGAAAAACTAATTAAAGAGCATCATTACTGCACAGGTGTGGCTTGGGATGGTCACAATAAAAGGCCACTCTTTAATGTCCACTTTGATCCAAAACACAATGCCACAAAGGTCACAAGTTTTGAGAAAGCATGCCATTTGCATGCTGACTGCTGAAATTTCCACCAGGGATGTTGCTTGTGGACTGAATGTTCACTTCAGCATCTTCACCTGCAAGACCATTTGAGACCAGCCAACCAGGCAGCTAAACCAAAGAATTTCTGCACAAACTATCAGAAACAGTCTCAGGGAAGCTTATCTCGGTGGCTGGTCTCAGACATTGTTGTAGGTGAAGATGCAAGATGTGGAGGTCCTGAGCTGGTGTGGTTACATGTGGTCTGCAGTTGTAAGGCTGGTTGGACTTACTGTCCATTTCATGGAAACAACATTGAAGCAGGTTGATAGTAGTGAAATGAAAATTAAGTTCATGTGCAACAGCTCTGGTGGACATTCATGCACTCAACATGCCAATGGCACACTCCCTCAAAAGTTGTGACATCTGTGGCATTGTGTTGTGTGATCAAACTGCAGATTCTAGAGTGGCTTTTATGGTTACCTGTGCAATAACATATGCTGCTTATTTAGCATTTTGATATGCCACCACTGTCGGGCGGATTAATTATGGATTAGATGATGGCATTTTGTGTGCATAGAAAAAAGTCTTAGATATTTAATTTGAACTTGTGAAAAATGGGAGCAAAAAAGTGTTGAATTTATATTTTTGTTCAGTGTAGAATGTGAAAAATAAAAGCCTCAGTGTGGTATGTTTTACTGTACCTGCAGAGTTAATGCATGAATTTCACCTCTTCTTGGACTTGCATGTGATGGCTTTTAAATGCATGCTTTCATGTGCAGCTAATGTCTCCATAAGCCTGTTTATACCTGGTATTAACATGCGATTTTATGATCTAAACACAAGTGGAAAGCCAACACATCGGCGTTCATACCTGTGTCTATCATGCATCTCCAGCTAACCACTTGTGTTGGGATTTCATTGCATGCCTACATCACTTACCCTAGAAGGTCTAAGGACTCCATGCATAGTTATTTTATTAACATTCTCCCCAGCTGCTCACTTGCATACTCACCCATCATGTTAGCAGCTGTGTCCATACAGCTAGACATATCGCTGTTGGCAGAATTCAATACGTCCCCTTCCAAAAGGCAAAATGATGGACTGTCACAAAACACTTTGTCAAACTAGTTGTAAAATGGACTAGTTAATAAGCGTTAGTGCGCTGTCACCAAAACAACCACCACGTCCTACACCGATGATGTAGTCCTTGCTGGGGACGCATTAGGACACATGCCTTTACACTACAAAAGATATGTGGTCAAATCAAGTAGCAACCTCTGGGGCTGAAAAATGAAGCCAACACAGAAATGCAAAAAAACTGCAGTTCCTCTAATGGCCACTTGTGGCTGACTTCAAGAGCAAGTCAATCCCCATAGACCTTCATGTTAAAATGCTCAACTTTACAGCTGAAATAAACATGTTTACAGCCTGGTGCAACAAAAGGTTGTGATTGGGATAGTGCCAGGAAAAGAGGTTGTTTTTACTAAGACATTGCTGTGTTTCCTGCTGGGATTGTGCCACCAAAAGTGGGTATTGTAAGCCAAAACAGTAACAGTAACCAAGTGGTTTTGCGCCTAAACTAAACAACAAAAAGTTACAACCTATCCACAACACAGTAACATACTATTGTAATGTATCACTGGTTTGCAGAAATGAGAATATTTTGGGTTGAAGAAACTGATGTCTCCCAACTCTGTGCTTCTGGTCTTCGAAGTATATGTTGTGGACAAGATGGTGAAGGTGTTTGATACCTATTTCTACTCATATGAAACAGTGAAGAGAAGTGCTGATAGTCAGGATAGTGCCAAATAGGAGTGCATTTACAGTATTTTTACAGCAGGGATGCTGTTTGATGGTTGTGTTGAGGAAAGGTAAATCTGAATGTGAGATGTTTTGAGAATATAGTTGTTCCAAGTCTATCCATGGAATATTGTGGTTGGTTTGATAGATCCATTTAGTGAGTTTGACAGGTAATAGAAGAAGAAGTTTAGAGCATCTAGCCCACCTTGCACTTTGCCTTTTGTGGAGTGGATAGTTTGATTCTTACTTTTTTATTTTTCCTGTAATTGGGGAGTCAGTAGAATTAAACCTCTCTTCTGTTAGTGAGACATGCAGTATTGAAAAGTGGTTAATTTTTTTCTATCTTCTTTTTCTGAACAGAGTTCACACACTGCAACAATGCCTGCACCGGGTGTGTGTATGAACATCGTCAATGCCCGTCATATGAAAGACGGCCGAGGGACCCACGACAACCCTGAGTGGTTTCTCAACCAAGACTTTGAGCAGCTGAAACAGTACTGTCTCTTCAAACGGCTGAGGTACATTGACGACATGTTCCCCCCTGACAGAAGGTCCATTGGTGAAGGGATACTGAGTCCTTCTGACCTGAAGCAAGTGGTGTGGCTGAGACCAGCAGTGAGTGTTTTTGCTTTTGATCCTTTATGATTCTAAATGTTTATGGGCAAACAAGCATCTATATTTAGCAACTGAGACAATAATGTGTCTCTTTTGCTAAATCTTCAACTTTGTTCATCTGTCACTTGTATAACTTTGATCCGTGTTGATGTTGGGCAAGTAGCTACATTTATCTTGTGTTAGCTCTTATGTTAGCAGCTGCTTCCTGGGTCCTGTCACACCAAGCCGATAGTCAGCCGTTGGTCAAGGTCGGGTTGTCGGTAATTTTTGTAGTGTGTCCTGCACTTTTGGCACTAGTCGGCCCTTGTTGGTTTTTCGGATTATTCAGCATGTTGAATTGGTGGCGGAGTTTGTCAGTGACCTAATTCATACTGATTAGCAGTTCAGCTTAGTGCACATGAAGAAAAATGAAAATGAGGAAAGCAAACAAACGCCATAAGTCAAGAGGGTGTTAGGTACATACCTAATGTACCTAATAACAAACCTTTTACATCAGGTATGGTTAATTTTTAAGTGACTGAGCTCTTGAGCAGAAACACTATGTAACTGTTTGTGTTATTGTTTATTAGCATACAAATATCCTTTGTTCTTTTATTACTGGGTCGTGTTGTTAATATGCTAACTGACTAACTAGCATTTTGAATCCGTCCTGTTGGTCTTCCAGTTTTTGAATGAGGATCACAGACTACTGCCCCCTGCTGGTATGGAGAATTATTGTGTTGTCAATATTTCCTCTCTTTCAGAAAATTGTTCCCAATCCATATTTTGACGTTGATGGGATCTCCAGGTTTGACTTTGGTCAAGGCATGGTTGGTAAGAAAACTGCATCATTCATAATAATCCATAAATTGTTTGTCCCTTAATGGAATTTTGAGATGCAAGTGCAGATGACTGGCAGAAAACAGACTACAGACGGGCAGAGAAGATATTGTAACCATGTGTTTTCTGCACTGTTTTGATCAGGTAACTGCTGGTTTCTTGCATCTATCGGAGCTCTAACTTTCCAGACTGACATCCTTCAGCAAGTTGTTCCTCTCGATCAAAAATTTGATGAGAACTACTGCGGGCTGTTCCACTTCAGGGTAAACCAATAATCATCAGCAGCACTGTTTGTCTAAAAGTAGGCGAGGTTCTGCTAAATGGTACATATCTTATGTTGCTACAAAAGATATTCTCTCTTCTCTCAACTACCCAGTTCTGGAGATTTGGAAGATGGGTGGATGTTGTCATTGATGACAAGCTACCAACAGTTGATGGCAGACTTATCTTTGTTAGGTCCAAAAACCCAGCTGAGTTCTGGCCTGCTCTGCTGGAGAAAGCCTATGCCAAGTATGAAAAAACAATGTTTTGTTTCTCAGTCATAACATGCATTTTCTCAGAGTGATATCTGTCTTATTTTTGGGAGAATCCTTGTAAGTAATATCACACCCACTTGTATCAGAGTGTGTGGTTCCTATGCGGACATGAGTGCTGGAACTCCTGCTGAGGCTTTGACGGACTTCACCGGTGGTGTTCACATGTGTATCGATCTGCCAAACCCTCCCCCAGACCTGTGGGAACTGATGTTTAGAGCTGGCAAATCCAAGTCACTGATGGGTTGTGGTACACCACAGGGGGTAAGCACAAATATACCACACAAACCAACACTGGCTGGTTGTTCTTGCTTTTATGTGCTTACACTTTTTGAAATGTCCACATGTCCAAATGTCCACAAGTTGGGGCCCATTTCATAAAAGCACCTTAAGGAAAAGATGATCTTATGTATGTGGCTGCATAGCCAATAGTAATAAAGATAGTTTAAACAAGAGCCACATCAGGCTCAGTCTTTGTTTTTTGACAGATGGATGACCTTTCTGGCTGCCAGTTTTCATTTGTCATAGCAACAAACTAAAACATTATGATGACATGGTTCCATGAACAGGAGCTGTGTCAATAACTCCCTGTTTACACATGCAAATGGACTGAAAGACTGGAGAAGTGCCAGGATGTCAGGCTGTCAAGTCTCAATGAATTAGGGATATGACATGCTGAGAATATTTCAGCTGTAAGGAAATTTCTTTGATGCTCTTGGAGTGACAGATTGGAAAAGGAAAAGGAGATTAAAACAAACCTGATCATGCCCTTTAATGACTTCCAAATTCCCATTCAAAGAGTATTTTAACAGCACCTAAAACTACTGGTGAGCAACAGACTCACCAGAGGCAAGCTGGGGCATCCAGTGGCTTTCAAATCTGTATGTGTGAAGTGGGTGTAAACCATAGCAAGTCAATTTACATTATGCCTGGGCAGTGGCACACTTAAATAGCATGTAACAAATATTAATCATTAATTATCATTAATTGTATATGGCAAGTATGACAAGGGAAAATGATTGCTATACAGTACAGCTTTATTGTGCTAGGAAAGCAAAGGTCACAGTAAATATATATATTTTTTTTTTTTGGATGATAAAACAATGAGAATACTCTGGAATTATAATAAAAAGTAGAGTTAAAACAATTAGTTTTTTTCTTAAATGCAATTTACTTTAGTATAGTTGGTTTGCACAGGTTATCAGTCCCTTCCATGTTAGATGTTGAAATGATGTGGTCGAAGATAGGGTGCGGTCAGGGTTTTGAGTGGGTGCACTCTAATTAGACTTGAAAGTAATTGAAGCGGTTGTCACATGTAATATCCAGTTTATTTTGAATGAGTCTCCACATAATTCTCACATTTCATTGGGCTCATTTCACAAAGTGTTTTGTAGGCGTGCTGATGTAATGAAGTTAGCAGATCCGTAAAACATTAATGGCAAAGAAGGGAACAAAATGTGGATCATGATTTAAGGCTGAAAATTTCATGTTCTTAGAGGGTCAACATGCTAGGCCAGATGACTGAACAGCTCTTTGCTACTATGACTTATGTAAATTTCTAAGCTTACCTATCTGTCTAAATCATATGTGTTTCTGGTAGCATCAGTGTTTTATTATGACTTGTTTAGTCCATGCTAATGCTTACAATTTTAGCAAAATTTTGAATTTTATGTTTTGGCTTCAACTGTTGCCAGTTTAGTGTTTAAGGAGGTAAACAATCAAACGTTGGTCTTCTGTTAGGTTAATCTATTATGTATGTAGAAAAAGGTTTGTTGCACAAGATCACCTGCAGTTAAAACATATAAAGTATCTTTATCTTGTAGGAGACATCTGCCAACACTGTGTTACCGAATGGACTGGTCCAAGGACATGCCTACACTGTTACGGGTTTGAAACAGGTGAAGAATTCCGTTGTTTTAAAGGCATTGTTCATATGGTATCTTGCAAAAATGCACACACAACAGTTTGTATGATACCCTATGTATTAGTGCTCCATGAATGATGTTACGTCCTTAATATTAAGTTATGTAATTAACGTAAAGTTATGTTTAACCAAGTAAAGTTACTGTAGTTAGGTTTAGGAAAAGAGTCATGGTGAGGATGTATCTTAAAATTCACTCAATAAAGTTCACTGAAAGTTTAGATAGTTCTGAGCACTGGTTCCCTGGTGAAAGTCAAGGGGTAAGGTCCTGAATTCACCCCAACATGCCTCCTGTATGAACGGTATGGGAGTCTTCCATCTTTACCCACTCAGCGCATTGGTCACGTGATCGTAGTCTTCCAAAATACGTCGGTTATGCATGAACAACAGGCCCGTTATTATGCAGAATATGTTCAAACGTACAGAGCATGACAACAGCCCGTATTAGTTCAAATTTCAAGCTCTCCAAATTATTTTATTATTTTATAGAGTTTTAGGGTAGTAAAGACCTTCAGTTGGCCTCTACTGTATAGCTGCATGTATTAAAGGAAGGTAGTGATATGTTCTTACTTTTATGGCAAAACATTTTTTTTTGTTTTTCCTGGTAATTGCTGGTTAGATGATGAGCCGAGGGCAACTGGTGAACCTGGTGCGCCTGTGGAACCCCTGGGGCGGAGGGGAGTGGAAAGGAGACTGGAGTGATGGGTGAGAATGACACTGAGAGCAGGGTCTGTTTCACTGACTATTTGCTCTGATTTGCTGCCCCACAGAAAACAGATTACTTTCTTTCTTTTTTTTAAGATATTTTTTGGGGGATTTTTAAGCCTTTAATTGATAGGACGGACAAGCGTGAAAGGGGGAGAGAGAGAGAGAGAGAGAGAGAGGGAGTTACATGCAGCAAAGGGCCACAGGCTGGAGTCAAACCCGGGCCGCTGCGGCAACAGCCTTGTACATGGGGCGCCTGCTCTACCACTAAGCCACCGACGCCCCAAAACAGATTACTTTCCTATGATAAAATTTGTCCCACACAGACAAGTTTCTTAGTCTCTTTGTCAATAATTTGTGTCTACTTCTTGAGATAGTCTCTACAGTGGTGTGGTAAATAATAATGTTTGTCATGTATAAGGGAGTTGAGAACATTTTGAACAGAGCCATGAGAAACCTCTCTCATGCCTGTGTTGTCTTATTATGATAACCCTCTAATTATTTTAAACTGGTTGGGCCAGATAACAGCGAATCAAGAACATGGAAGCCAAGTTTTGCAGGTCTTTTACATTTATATCTTGGGGGATTTATCAGTTGCAATAAAAAAAAGAATGTAATTTATTTTATATCAGTCAATGTAAATCTATGCTTAGCAAACAATATGTGTCTTATTGTCTTAACTTTAATCATATTTTATGAACCTTACCTAATGATTTCAGGCTGGTGTCTCATGGGTCATCTATGTTATGCTAGATGATTGCTGTGTGCTTTTTAAATTATGATCTCCCCAGTTATGTAAGGTTTTATATTTGCATGAAATTTCTATGCATGTTATCAACTTTGGAACAGCGCCCTGAAAAGTCCTTAGCTGTTTTGCTGTCTTGGCGGTTTGCACAAACTGGTTTTGGCAGTTTTCAGTTTAGGCAAGCCAAGTTGTTTTGAATAGCAAAGGTAGCTCGTTGACATTTTGTCATAATGATGTCTGTCTGCTTTTTCAGTTTCATGCCATGCCATGAAGACTTAAGTTCGTGAGCAGTTACATGGACTAATCCGCCCAGTACAACAACAATGTGATCTCTTGATCACCCAGTAGCTCTTATGGGCACGAGTTAATTGTCTTACTAAAGGCACTCAAAACAGTGCTCCAGTGATTTAATATTGCACTTCCATAGGGGTTTCCCTAAAGATGCATGTAAAAAAAGTCTTTAAGCTGAGAAATCCTGACTATTAGTGCCTAGTATGTGTGGAGCTCTCATAACACTGGCTCTTACATTTTCCTTAAAGTAACTTAAAGATAAAGGGCGGCACGGTGGTGTGGTGGTTAGCACTCTCGCCTCACAGCAAGAGGGTTGCCGGTTTGATCCCGGGCGTGGGAGCCCTTCTGTGCGGAGTTTGCATGTTCTCCCCGTGTCAGCGTGGGTTCTCTCCGGGCACTCCGGCTTCCTCCCNGTCAGACTGAAGCTCTCAGAACCTTCAGTCTGACATTGCCTCCATTGAAGGCGATTTACAAGGGGGAGGGAATTTGATTTTTTCCCTAACCAATCAGTAGAGATCAACGACTCACCCAGAATCTGACGTCATTAGTATCCATGCCTCGGGGGTGCCGAAAACAAGCGAGCATTGCCTGTTTGAAATGTCTCCGTCGTAGTGCACGCCCAGATGCATCGCCGTTAAATCCAGTTTAGCAGCTTCCTTAATTTGGTCCTCCATTAACACGAGTAGTGGCGAAATACCTCGATAGCATCGTTAATGTGGTCTGTAGGATCTGTAGCGGTCGCCATTGTTGCAATCATCACCAGTTACCCACCAGCGTACAGCTTGACATCAGCATGGCGCTGATTGGCTAATCGCTAGACCCGCCCCCACCCCCAGCGTTCATTGGTCCGTCCATCGTTTGGACGAGATAAATCGCAAATTCATTGCAGTATGCCAGACCAGAGATGCAAGCCTACTCAGTTGAGTGGGCGGGGTCTATGGTCTGTAACCAGGCTAACTTAAAGAGGCAACAGATAGGATTTGGTTGTTTTTTTTAGCTTGGCGCCACCTAGTGTCAGTGGTGTTGCATCGCACTGTCGCAACCACCAAATTGACCGTGGGGATCAGAGATAATCAATTATATGACTCTATTAGACTTTCTAAATTAAATAAAATGTAAAATATCGATAGCTGCCTCCGTGAGAAGAGGACAGAAGGAAGGGAGGGGGGTATCACTGTCTGAGAGCTGCCGTAGAATGGCAACGAGGATGTCAGCCGACCAACACTCACTACCCGGTCCCTAGTTGCGGCGATTTGCGATGCTGGCCAGCTAGGAATTAACTAGCTGCCAGTACAGTACAGTCCTCTCTTGTCTAGCTAATATTTAGCCGTGTTACTTACTGATCCATTAGAAAGAAAGCTAGCTGGACATCGGTTTTGAAGCCTCTTTGGTCACGGAGCTCCCTCCATCTCTTGAACGCCTGACTGAGGTTTACTCTTGTTTTTCCTCTTCTTTTATCACTCTCCTTCTTGCCTCCTCAGACAGAGGAGCTCGTTTTCTTTTGCTAGGCCGTTTTTCACTTGTCTCCAAACTTTGTCCGTCTGCCATTGTGCTCGTGACTCAACTATCTCATGCCCAATTGCTCATAAGGACCAGCTCCAGTCCCTGATTGGCTGACCGACCAATGTTGCAATACATGACGCATTTCCTGTCATAAAGCAGATTTTAACCACGAAATTTCGGCACCGGTGACAGAAGCTTATTACAAAGCAAAAGCCACTAAGTAACCTATGTAAATACTGATAGTCTGATTTTACTGTGGCCACTACCCTGTGCAACCCACATCATTTTCATAATGATATATTTAGGAAAAGATGCTATCTGTTGCCTCTTTACTGTTTCTTCTTGTCAAACCCTTCCCACCTTTTCAAGCTCTATGTCACAGGTTTTTAAGTCAGGTTTTACGCTCCTAAAAATGTCTAGTCTTTAAGGTCCAAGCTAAAAATGCCTTTCCTCCTCTAAAGCTACCACATTAATGCCAGGATTTTCATGAGAGGTCTAGTCAAAAACAACCTGGCCCTGCTCCTGGCCCTGAGCTTGGGCTTACTATTGGAAAAGATACTTGCCTCTTAATGATAGAACAATTTGTAACACATTGCCTCTCCTCTTTCTTTATTGAACAATGTGTACCTAAAGGTCGCCTTTATGGCAAACTGTGAGTCCTGAGGATCGTGAGATGTGCCTTGCAATGATTGACGATGGGGAGTTTTGGTAAGCAAGCCGAAATCAAAATTTTACAAAGTTAACAGACTGTTATAAAAAAAAAATGGGAGCAAAATGTTTTAGACATATTCTTAAAAATACAGAGTAACAACTACAAATTTGTTTTCTCAACAACTTTTGTGTAATTTCAAAATCACAGAATAAGTGGTACATATAATCACAAACAGTATATATACATATTGTTTGATTAAGGTCATATTTCTGTGGTGGATAAGAAAGGCATCATAAATTATAATTTAGTGTAATTACTTAATTGTAATAAAGTGGCCGTTAAAATTCTACTTTGATTATAATTTCAGTACATCTTCAAAACAATTATGCAGATTGCTTTCGCACATTTTACCTCAACTGACTGATACAGAATAACTTTTTCTTCTTTGAAGGATCAAGTAAATCTCAGACTAAAACAATAATGTGTTACTTGAATGAATCACTGATGTCAACAGGATGACCCTGGAAACCTTCACTAAGACCTTCTCCGATCTTGACATCTGCTGCCTGTGTCCTGACTTCATTGATGGAAGCTCTTCTTGCCACTGGAAGACCTCTTTCTACGAGGGCAGATGGGTTGCAGGAAGGACTGCTGGAGGATGCATGAACAACCTCGGTACTGATATATCTGATCTTATGATATATCTGATCTTATGCCAAACGGTCCCCTCAAAGGCAATGCATGGTGCCTGGAGTGTGCCAATGAAAAAAATGTAGTGATTGTGTATGTAGAGCGTTAGCTGGGAAACATCACATTTATTCATTTTACGTGGAGCTAAAATTAATATGTTAAGTGTTGAATGTGTTAGTGTCTGTTTATTACTCCTAAGAATTAATAAATCTTTTTTTTTAAAGGAGCAGATATTTACCATAAGCTAGCCCAGGCTCTGTTGTGTTAATATATCAAGGTAAGCTAATTGCTAAGGCTTTGAGATGGCTGTCAGAGATAGCAGAGGTAAGCTCACATTATCCCATCTGAGGTGTAACAGGTGGTGTGTTCTACTAGGAAAGAGAATTAGCATACCATCATTACAATTATCATTACCATTGGAAAACACCAGTTCTAGTTCGGCGCCGGAAGATTGGAAGATTGGCGGTTTTATCCCCAGCCCCTCCAGTGTGCATGTCAAAGTACCCCTGGGCAAGATCCTGAAGCCCAAAGATATCGGCCATAGAGATACTGTATTTGCCTTCTCTCCAATATAATAAAACTACACGGTTACTTAACAGCAATGTTTCTTTTCAGAAATCATGACCTGGTTACCCAAGATAATTCACAGACCTTGTTGTGAGCAGTTTCATGTAGGAACTACTTAACTACTAAACTACTGCCAACATTACAGCTTTGCTCAGGAGGATGCCATTAATGTTTAAACCTAGTGCTGTCATGATCCCGAGCCTCTTGTCTATAGCCCTTTTTAGTTGTGCAAATTAGCAGGAAAGCCCAATCAGTCTATTTTAGCATTGGCAGTATAAAAACAAAATCGGGGAGTGCGGCAAAATGCCGCCTACCTACTTTTGTTGATACAGAATGCACCGTTTTCGGGGCAATGGGGGGCGTGAGCAAGTAACAAAACGTGTGGCTCAGTGTGTCACGTAAATAGTGACATGGGAGGGAAGCCGCGGCTAGTCAGGCAGCGATAGTCAGGCGGCGATTCTCTTGTAAATTGGCCCGTTCTTCCGCCTCTTCATTTGCGAGGGCAAGGAGGGCGTGCAACTCTTTGTCCACTCAGTTGCTCATCTTTACTGTAGTGTCTTTCAGGTTTGCGTTTCCCTCTTGCTACTAGCTGCTCGCTAATTCCAGCTGTTTCCTGTTTATCCACCGTCGGTGGCTCGCACGTGTGGCGTCATCAACAGCTCTTCCCACAAGTCATCAACAGCCCCTCTCATTGCGGAAGGCCGCCTCGGTCTGTTTAAACTAAAAGGGTTCCACCAATATGTCTACCTTACAAGGCGGAAAATTGGGTGCCTCGGATCAACTCGCCATTCTGCCTCTGTGTGTTGCTCGCAGCTGGCCGGCAACACGGCCCAACATTCGCGGAAAATCTGGCAGTGTAAAAAGGGCTTATGAGTAGATGAACACTGTACCTAAAGTGTCCCTTTAAGGTCCCATCCAGTCCCACATAGTAATTAAGAACGTTGGTGCGATTGCTTTCTGCTTCATTTTTCAGTTGACCAATAACACAAAAATGAAAGAATTGGACATCACCTTTTTAAGATAATCAACAGATTCACTCTTGTGGCCAAATGATAAAATACAAAACTGTTTCTGTCTTTGCCTTCCAGACAGTTTTTGGACTAATCCACAGTATCGGGTCAGGATTGAGGAATTGCTTGAAGAATGTTCTGAGGGACATGAAGAGAAAAACATGCTGGTGTCTCTCATGCAAAAGCCTGACAAGAGAAACAGGTGCCTGGTCAAAAGTCTCCACATTGGATTCTCTGTGTTTGAGGTAAATGTTCTACTTTTTATTGGTGTCACAGTAAGAGAACTACTATGGATATATCATGTGTATAGGCATGGGAAGTAGCTGTTGAAGATAGTTACATGAAATGAAAGCAAAAATGAAGCCATTCAATAGGCTAAGCCATTTTGTGTCATTGTTTTGAACAATGTCACTGCTGAATCACAAAGTTAGCATTTACAGTTATATGGCTTATCTCCCTTAACAAATAAAACAACATAAGTCACTGAAGAAACTTAAAATGCAGTGTATTCTCTCACCTTTTCACATGGACCTTAAAATGTGTGTTGTTAACAAGAATTTTGGTAAATTGATCATTAACTTTTATGATTTGAGTCAAACTGTTTGTTTTTTGTTGTTGTTGATGTTGTGGTTTTTGTTTTCTTTAACAAAACTAAAACTAATTTTCCTCTGATTTCTTCTAAGGTGACTGAAGAAGTAAGTAACATTTTTGGCTCAATCCTCATACAAAGTACATGCCAACCTACATTCTGCAGCTATGATGCAAACTGCATAGATATGATAAATGACATCTTTTTGTTACCTGTATAACAGTACAAGGCACAGAGGGGGAAGTTCGACGCCTCTTTCTTCAGCAAAAATAACCCTGTAGCCCAAACGAAAACCTACATGAATGCACGTGAAGTGATGGAGTTCCTTTTGCTCAAGCCTGGCGAGTACCTGATTGTGCCGTCCACCTTCAGTCCAAATGAGACAGCCTCCTTCATCCTGACCATCCTCTCCAAGTCAGAGACACATGTCCAGTAAGTCACTCGCAACCAGTGCCAGACCTAGTCGCCCCCCGCACGTGCGAGTGGCGACATGTCGAAGTTAAGCAGAGTGATGTATAAGGTGCAGTAAATCTTTAAAATTTTAAAATTTTTGCAGTTTTGCAATTTTGCTTTTGCGCCGCCATGTTCAAACATTGAAATGAACAGTTTTGAACAGACACCCCCTAACCATAAACTGTATACAGTAATGCATGTAGCCACTGTAACATCACCCACTGATTTGTGGACTGCCGTTTGGAAGCCTCAAATTCGGCATTTCAGCTGTCACCATCTTGGTTTTTTGAAGCTAGAAATGACAATATTAAGACAAGAGCGAGCCAGCGAGGGGTGCATCTGACTCACAGACTGCTGCAATGTTTCACAGACAGCTGTCATTCAAGCAGCTCCGCCCTTGAATATGCACCGGCTTTTGTACTTTGGGTAATAGGTGAATTTAAAACAAATTCATCTCTGTAAAGTTGTCATGAATGTTGAAATTAGCTTTAGAGACCAAAACTGTTTTTTATACCAGGCTGTAAACATTCAGTTGACTCTGTTTTGGAGCCAGCCTCATGTGGCTGTTTGAAAAACTGCAGGTTTTGGCACTTACGCTGGATTTCCACTGGATGCGTGTCCGTTGCGGAACGGCAGCGCTGGTTATCCGCTGTATGCTCCGCCGTCCGTCAATACCCACCGGCTGCGTTTGCTGTGTGGAGCGGTGCAGCTCCGCCGGAAGACATCTCAGTGCACCGCCATGATTGATTTCTCCTCGTCCATGGTGTCAACAGGGTGAAATAACATCTGAAAACCTCTGACCTGTTGACTTCAGGCCTGCCTCTGCCCATTATGTAGTTTTCAAGGTGTAGTGCAGGGAAATATGATCTGCGTGAACACTGTGTATTTTATTTTGAAAATTAACTGGATGTTTTATTTTGTTTCTTTGCAAGACTTCCTGCCCCACACGATCTGCTCTGTGCTGAATTGCTGTGTTGTGCTCCGGTGTCCAGCAAAAATAGAAGTCCTGCATGTCTGTTGCAGAGGGCTCCGGAGTGCCAGAGCTGAGACGGAGCCAGAACGCAGCACAGCCGCAGCCGGTGGAAACACACACATTGACTAGAATTGAAAGCTATAGGCTCCGCTGCCGTGCCGGAGCGGAGACACAACCAGCACGCATCTGGTGGAAATAGGCCGTTACGTATAGACTTAATTTCTAAGCCTCTTGAGCCCCTAACCTATGGAGTAACGAAACATTGAACAATTGTTTGCAATTATGTTATTGCACAATAATGCTCAGGCACTGAAATAACCAGTTTTAGACTTTATACACTCTTGTGACTACTAAAAATAAACCTCTCGTCCCCATATGAGGACATCATTGTTTTTCAAAAAAACTACTTACTGTTCAAAGACATCGCTTGGTTTTTTATGCTTTTTTTTCTTTTCTTTTTTTTTTTTAACCTAATTTAGTTTGTGTTGTTGTTGTTTGGTGGGTGGTGGCGCCCTAGGCTTTTCTCACCACTGCTCTCTATTCACTAATTAGTCCTTAAAAGCTTGTACAGTTTTTTTCCCCTTTTATCCAAAAAACAAAATCACACTGCAGTGCTGCAAGCAGTGTTGGGCAAGTTGGGCTTGAAAACTGTGATCAATTACTCAAATGACTCATCAGAAATTAGTTACGTTACTTTACTAATTACTCAGCAGCAAAAGTTATGTGTGACAGGTGCCTTTAAACAACTCCACAGTAGAGAGAACAAAATCATATTTACCCTCTATTAACTTATTGACTTATCTTACTATATATTGACGAAAACTGTGGGTGTGTCTGTTCCACATTTTTCTCCTCACTGACTCGGTCAATCCATGTGAAATTTGGCACAGTGGTAGAGGGTCATGGGAGGATGTGAATGAAGCAATATTACATCAATTGGCCAAAGGGGGGCGCTATAGCAACCAATTGAAATTGCAAACTTTGAATGGGCATATCTCATGCCCCGTACGTCGTATAGACATGAAACTTTGCACAGAGATGCCTCTCCTCATGAGGAGAACCCATAACTTCCGGTCATATAGATTTTCCACCATTTTGAATTTTCTGAAAAACACTTTAAATCAATCTCTTCCTAGCAAGTTTGACCGATCTGCATGAAACTCAGTGAACATAATCTCGGGACCAATATCTAAAGTTCCCTCTTGGCAAAAGTTGGAAAACTTACTAAAACTGAGCTTCTATAAGGCAATGAATATTGCGGAGGGCGTGGCTCATCACATAAAGGTGTATAACATCTCAAGGGTTTCACCGATCACCACGCAACTTTGTAGGCATATGACCACACATAATCTGAGGGGACCCCTCCATTATTGACCCCATCAAACAAAATGGGGGCGCTAGAGAGCTAATTTCTTATCTAGGCCCCTTTTTGGTGTGACTAAGTCATGGTATGTTATGCTGCTGCAACAAGGGCTAGCCGTACCTTTTCCATGTGAACTACCAGTGCGCCCCACTTTTAAGTCAATACAATATATAAACACTTTAACTATCTGCCTTTCAACGTGCTACCTCAACTACTAATGTACAGTTTTAGCCCACTAACTATCCCACTATTGGCAATGGTACTACTGTACTTTCAATAAAGCAATTGTACTATCAAATTCACAAAAACACTGTGTGAATACATTGCTCTTCTTAATGGGTTCAGTTGACTATTTAATCTGCAATTTCCTATGACCTGTGTCCCAAACACACACCAAGTGAAACTGTACGTGGGCAACTGTGCACTCAATGGGTATGGACTAGTTAACTCATTAAGACTGCAAACAAGTTGATTCTGAAAATGTCAAAGTAACAGAGCGTTACTGTGAGTAGTAGCTGTAATGTCATTGCTTAATTTCACATTGTACTCCCTTACACTACTTGTTACTGAAAAAAGTGATGACATTACTGTAACGAGTTACTCAGTAACGTGTCATGCACATCACTGGCAACACATTATGTACTGATGTCTCTTGTCTTTCCTTTCAGTGAGAATTCTGGTGCCCATGACCATGAAAATGAGGAAGCTGAAGAGGTACGCAAGATTTTAAAATATATTGGCAATGTTCATATTATTTTGCTGTTGTGTTGCATGTTGTTTACTTTGTTGATTACACCGATAGCATATGACACACATATTTAACAGCTGAAATGAGTGAGCTGAAAGCACTCAATCTTTTGCAGCCCATGCATATTGAAAATGGAGAGGATATCGAAGATAAGAGGATGTTGTTCTGCCAATACTGTGACAAGGTAATTTGTGTGTCTCTTAGTAATAATCTCAGTGATTTGTCTTTAAATAAATGTCTCTCAATTCAATATCTATCACTGAACAAGGTAAAATAATGGTAATTAGGCCTGTGGCCCACTGTGGGTGTCTGTGTCGAAACTGTCAGCAAAAAAAATGAATAAAATAAATAAAAAATAAATAAAATCACAATTAAAAACAATCTTGCCAGCTGCAGGGCTCAGAAAACAAGCAAATAAAAATAAATTCAAGCCTATAGTCTGTCAACAAACACACTGGAATTACTGCTGCAATATGTGCTGGAAAAGAGAACTATAACACCTCCACAGCAGTGCATTGCAGTGGACCTACAGGTTCTGATTTGACAACCAGTCTCAGCAAAGGCAGGAGACAACAGCACATGAAAGGTTAAAAGCTTATTTTTTTGTTTAAATATATTAAAACCAAACAGGGAAAATATATCCATGAGGTCCTCCACTCTCTATTAGTGTCTACTTGGCAGGAGAGGAAGGAGGAGTCTAAGGTCAAGGGTCGCAGCACCCTAGGTGTCTTGCTTCTTCAGTCCATTCACAAATCATCACACTTGTCATCACACTTTGAGCCACACCATCGACAAGACCAGAATGAGAGACATCAGTGTTTGCAGTGTTTGTTTAGCTCCCCATCGCTAGCTGACAGCATGGTAAAGTGGGGAAAATATTCTTAAAATAATGTGCACTTTTTTTTAGATGAGCCTGTTTTTTTAGGTGGCTAAGAATGTACCAATTTTGCCAGCGTTTGCTCAGCACCTTTTGACTCTATGTACGTGACACAGGGGTTCTGTACCCGTAAGTTATTGTCAGTAAATATTGTGATTCAGTCTTTTCCTTCGATTAAAACAGAACTGGGCTTTCATGTCTGTACTCCTATTTTCTATTTGAGCTATGTCATTATTCCTTTTGGTGTTGTCTTATTCTTTGGGGTTATTGCTCCGTTGGATCAGGAATTTTAAATGTTGTAAACAGAAAGATGTTTTATATTGTTTTAACTACACCTGTGTGATTTACATCTAACCCATAAGGTGTAGCATGCTATTATTTCCCCTCAATATAAAAGCAACAGATAATGTGAGACTACAAGTCTTTTCTTGTTTTGATTTCATCACTAGGATGAAGAAGTGAATGCTGAGCAGCTCCAGAAGCTTCTAAATGAAAACTTCCTGAAAGGTTTGGAATGTAAACTCCAAAATGACTTGATGCTTGACAGCATATGAGCTAAAAGAATATTCATATATAATAATCTTACATAGCACTGCTGTGTTGTTGGGTTTTAGCCAAATTAAGTGCATTTTTTTCTATATTTCTACAGGAGACTTGCAATCCAGAGGCTTCAGCACTGACGCCTGTCGCAGCATGGTTGCTCTGATGGATGTATCCTCTTATCTGATATCAATTATGAATTGGTGTACTGGAAAAACAAGTTTGTTTTTTTTCTCCATCTCGGCTGCCAGTTTGCTTAACGGGTATTCTCTCACAATAAAGGTAGTTACATAAGACGCTTGAGTAGTGTACACGCCAAAACCTGCCTGCCCTTTTGCTGGTTTCACACACACGATCAAATTTGAAGGTCAGGCTAAGATGTGAAACAACATGCGCAGCTCTGATTTCTTAATGTTGGGTTAGACATCAAGTAGGCCCTCCGGCAAACTGGACGTTGACGAATTTGTTCGTCTGTGGAACAAGATCGTCACATACAAGGTAAAAGGAAGCACGTGAAGGTTAAAATTCTCAGAATAAGACAAAGATTACTGATGACATTCATAATTATAGACATGACTGTATAACTCTGTTCATTCCACTATCAATGCGTCTATTTAGAGGTTGTGTGTAGTTTTTGTGTTTTCTTGAGTTGTCCAGCTTTACATATCTTACCATCTTCTCTTTTTCCAGGACATTTTCTTCCGCATTGATGTTTCACAAACAGGAACACTGTCACTGAGTGAGCTGAGGAATGCTAGCATTGCTGCAGGTAGACCATTAGCCACTTCTCCTTGTCTACTATAGACAGAACCCTCCTGGGATTTATCCTCTTTACTTTAAATCTTATGCCTGGGACAGAAATTGCAAAATCTTGCCAACCATTTCTAATCGTTTGCATTCAAAACAGTTTTTGATGCAAACAATGCAATGAAATCAGGTGCCTGATATATAATGTGTACAGCTGAGCTGCCAGATTAGAACCGTCAGTCGGAGACCCCTCAGTCGACTGAGATAGCTTTAGTTGAGCTGTCATGTTTTGTTTTGTTTTTTTTTTGTTTTGTTTTTTGCTAGTCAGAGTGCTGTGCAGTGTATAACACTAGTCTTTGAACAGACAGCTGCAAACGGGATGCAGCAGCACAGAGGAGGAGAGACTTTTCACTGTAAGGCTCCGATATAAGGTCTTCTCTCTTTCGCATGGAAGTAGTGAATTTACAGCTCGCGTATTCTTGATACAACACAGTTTTTGGCTTTTGTTTGATTGTCATGCATCATTTCAGGAAAGGACCCAAATGCAAAGCAGTGGACAGGTGGATTTAGAACAGAAGAGAGCTTTAAGAAAGCTGATTTAAAAAAACACAACAAAAACAAACAAACAGAAAAATCCAAAACAGGCAGGTAACTGAAAGTCAAACTGAAAACCAGGAAAAACATGATGAACACAGGGATGAACTCAGCGTAGAAATCCAAAACAGAACACAAGACACCAGGCAGGAAATGGGAAAGGGAATCACACAGGTATATATACACAGAAAACTAATCACAAGATCAAGACACAGCTGAGGCCTGTAAAACGAAGCTAGTTCAACTTACCCAGGATATCTTCTTGCTGTCTGCCATCGGTGATCACCACATGATTCCCGAGCATGGCACCGCTGCTGCTCACCGCTCCCTCAGGGGATGGGTCAAATGTGGAGAACAAATTTCACAGACTCAGGTGTGTGACAATCAGTGGAACTTTAATCTTAATCTTTTAATCGGTGTGTGAAAGTGCGTGTGAATGCTTTGATGAGATTAGAGCCTGATGAGCAGTTTGGCACCTTGCATGGCAGCCTTTGGCATCAGTGTATGAATGTGTGTGAAGATGGGCGAATATCACATGAAGTGTGACTAGAAAGGAGCCATAATAGTTGGCTGACAGCATGCTTGTCAGTCAGTAATACAAATACTGAGCTGTACTTCAGACATGTTATGTTAATCACCTGCTTTTGTGTTTGACTGACATTGATGATAAACATATAACTCAAACATATTCCAGTCACCTTGCATTTTGATTCATCCAAATATTTGGAATTTCATGCACAGGACACCTTTTTCACAGCAGACCAGTGTTACTAGTATCATGCATTACAGGTTCTGTTCACACGTCTTAGTTGGCCATGACAGAGTGACAGTGTCATGGCTTAATGAAATGAAACATAATTTGCAGATTAAACGCTAATAAAAACAATAGTTAGTAGCAGCCCTAACATAAGTCATACCTAAACTTTTGTCCCTTTAATGCTGGTTAGGAAAGAGGATCAGTGATAACATGCTGAACTTGATGGCTCTGCGCTACGGTGCCTCCTCAGGACACATGTCGCTGGAGAGCTTTATCAGTCTCATCCTTCGCTTCGACTGCATGAGTGGTAAGTAAATTTGGGCAGCTGGTGACAGTAGAAAATACTTATCGTACGTATAGCCTAAATACTTTTCTTTAGATTTTGTTATTGTCTTTGAGTAACTTTTCTGAGCAAATTTTTTACTCATTTCAAATTTACAGTGAATTTTTAAGGCACTCCAAAAATATATCAATGACAGAGGAAATTCAACAGAGCCTTTGTTATAACCCTTTTAATGTCCACACTAACACTTTTTTTTGTATTTTTTGTTTCCTTTATAATGACACTAATAACAAATGTTGTTGTTTTTTCTAACAGACCCCATAGTTTTTAAAATATGGGCCTCTACCAAATGGTTGAGATGTCACTTCATGATATTTGTAAAACAGAAAAAAAAATCGAAATTACAAACCATATATTTTTTATAATGCAAGTAATATGTTAGTATACAAACATAAATAAATTTTTTACTACAGAATTTGTTGTATCACCAATACTAGTACTATTCCCATGTATTTATTCCAAGTGTTTACCATTACCATTGTGTGTGTGTGTGTGTGTGTGTGTGTGTGTGTGTGTGTGTGTGTGTGTGTGTATGGATAACATTTAATGTATCATTTGCCAACAAGGAATAATCAGAAGTGTTTCTATTTTTCAGCAAATATTCCATTTTAATTACATTAGCTCAGCTTTGCTACCTTTACCATAAAAGGAAAAATGAAGCATTTGGTTTAGCATGTTTTGAAAAGGTCATTTGATTTTTTTATGTAAAGTTACATAAATCTGTTCAGTAAGTAGCAGTAAGTAAGCACCTTTGAAAATCCCACCACACAGAGCCCTCATGTCTGGAGTGACTTTTTTCATTACCAACTGCCTGGAGGAAGCAAAGTGCAAAGGAAAGACACAGTGACATCTAGTGGATTTTTTTTCTTCTTTTTTTGCATAATATACCTAAACCTAAAGATATAGGGACTCAAAATGTGCTCTACAAAAAGCAGAATGTTAAAGGGTAAAAGAGAAATAATATTTGAACCACTGTAGGTCTTAGTCAAGGCTTAAAAAAACATACAAGGGTGGGACATCACCCGTACAGTAGAAGCAACCAATGAGAGGCAACCATACTACTCAAAATTTTAACATTTCAGGTGTAACAAAATAATTAAAACAAAAAATAAAAAAACAAAATAACGTGATGAGTTTACAGAGAAAAAAAATAAGATGGAAGACATATATCCATGTAAATGTTTAACATAGGCTTTACTGTACTCAATAAATTGCTACTCTCAATAATGGCTCAGTTACTTGTCACAATACATTGGTGACAGAAATTGAGAGACTGACTTGCAGGCTTATGTCTGTGTATCACGCTCAAAATAACCCTGGGTTTGCAAGCTCTGTCTGAAAACCCACTGGGAGTGGCCTCTGCAAATCAGTAAATACTTCTTAGGCATTGGAATTGGCTAGGATGTTTTCTTTAAGGTGATGTCATTAGTTTTATTATTTGGTCACATTAATCTGATTTCGACATTGTTAGGACGCTCACTAAGGAGGTACAGCTGATGGCCAGGTAACGTTTCGGATGTCGGCACAGCTTCCATTTTTGAACTATTTTTAAACCAGAAAGGTGATGTCTTGACTGGACATCCATACAATGATAATACAACGTCTCAATGTTTGCTGGGAAAGCTGCTAGAATCTCTGTAGACTCTTTGCTGAGGTAATGTTTTAACATGTGAAGTCTAATTTGGGATTTTCAATACTGGGTTAGCATGAGAGGACTACACTGTATGAGTGTACCACTGAGGAGGCAACAGTTGCTAAAGAATGACCAGTGCATTTCAGTGGCACCTCACCATTGTTTTACATACATTATGAGGCAGTACCAGAATGCAGCTTCTGGTAAAAACGAAGAAGATGAAATTATGAACTTCTTGGCATCTCTGACTCCCACTCTTTGCCCTCACAGTTTCTGAGGTAATAAGAATTTCTGTCTTTCTCAATAGCAATCTACAGGCAGTTGTCCGATGGAATGAACATAAGCCTTCGTGAACCAGAGGTAATAAACATTTTTCAGAGGTGTTATGGCTACATTTCATAAAATGAGTGTTTTTCTATAAAATATGACAATTTTGTACAATAGCTTTAAATTTCTGTGATAAAATAATCATGCTTTTTAACCAGAGCTACACATACACTGAAGTGCAATAATAATATCTCCCTCCTTAATTTGCAGTGGATGTACCTTACGATGTACACTTAGCCTGGCAGAGAGGATGAACTGCAGGATTTATTTGGAATTACAGCAGCAGAATATGTAAAAGAAAATAAATGTGTGTTCTTGTGGAGATGAGCTATTATATGGTATGAAACAATGGGGCATTTACTTTGAACTTTGCTACTGAAAGGGGTCTAACAAAAACTGTCACTTCCCAGCAACTGGGAGGAACATGCACTGTGTAGCAGATGCAGGCTACCTTTTTTTTTTCTTAAAATCACAATGACAATGTTAACTGTGCTTACCTGTTACAGACAGTACAGTGGCCAAATTGTGCATAGCATGGAATACAACAAAATACAACAGTTTGGTCCTGTATTTCATGAGTGTTCTGTCATTCTTAAGGCCTTTACACACTTGGGGTGTGGCAATTAAAGGTATAATATGTAGTTTTTCCACATAAAAATGTCTAAAAACGACTAAACCAATATTATATATTTTGTTTAGTTGTGTACTTTGATTATCAGAAATGTTTCCAACAATTTTTCAAACCCAGATAAATATGAAATATTAATAAAAGTTATGGACTGTGTCATTAGGTCACATGTCAATGGAGACGTAACTCCAGTTACCATAGCCATTAAATGAAGGAGAAGAAGAAGAAGCAGACCGGATGAGACGTCAGAGAATGAACGTTACTGTTGCTAGGCTAAGCTAACTCGTCATAGATCATGATTATGCATTGACGGTTGCTGCACCTTCTGACACCGAAGCTGTCCTGGTAAACAACTGCACCTTCTGACACCGAAGCTGTCCTGGTAAACAAGCCGGTAAAATGGAAACGTACGGGTCAACCAAGCAATCCCAGAAGAATTTGGGATAAGAAGAGAGCTAAATCAAGGATAAATATTGGTGTGGTGCTACACCGGCCGATGGACCCCATTTGCATAAAGTGAAACATAAAGTGAATATAACTTCAGTAATATACCTCGTCCATGAGCATTTCTCTGCTGCTGAAGCTCGCTCTGCCAAAAAAACTGCCACGGTCGGTTTCGGGGAGTGAGGAACGTCAGATCTGTATCTGTTATATGACTACAACTCCCATGATCCGATCTGTATCTGTTATATGACTACAACTCCCATGATCCCACGCTACTTTGTGACGTCATCCAACTGTCCATCTGTTATTGTTTTGGTTTGAGACCCCTAGCGGCAGAAAATTACATATTGCACATTTAAATGACACAAAAACGCAAAATACTTTAGTGAGAATATTTTCTATACAAACTATTCATACCAGCAGTGATGTGAATTAGCAATAGTTGCAACACTTGTTTACAGTGATGGACTCAGGATGTTGGAAGGGCAGGGGCGAAAAGGAAAAAAGGGCACCTACTGCATGACATGGGGCCCCATTGGTGCGCAAGAAGCTAGTGTGTCATGTATGGCGAAATAGTCTTCGTCCTTGATTCTTAATTAAGATTATATAGACAATCCAGGCTAAAAGTACCACTCAAGAGGGCAGCCAAAAGGGCACATCCGCTCATTTTTATCATTCAAGAGGGAAGCTGATAGGGCACATCCTCTCATTTTCGCCACTCAAGAGGGCACTTTAGCACGGCGTTTTCAACCGAGGCGGCATCAGGGGGGGAGGTTGCCCCCTCTGACCCCCCCCCGTCAGAAGGGTCAGACCACCTTGTTTAACTACATTTCTTTAACCATTACAGTTACAGAAGAAAATGACAACAGAATATTTATTGCAATTGAAAACAGTTGCAAGGAAGTCAACTCGAAAGCGCAAGATCATCTTTATTCGGTATATAGCCTAAACTATTGTAACAGTGGAAGTTAATCTGGTACACTGCGTGTGTCGAGGTTGAAAGAAGTGATGAAATTTGCTGTCTCGGTTTCCGCTATAGAGCCTCTCCATTGTTGTTTTTTAATCCTAATAAGTAGGCGCAATATGATTGGTTGATGCCTTTGCAAAAGCTCGGAAACATTGACCTTGTTCCAAAAAATAGAAAAAAACAATTTTTCTTTTCTCGCTGCAAAATATTTGCGTTCTGTGTGAGACTACTCATAATTTTTTTTTTTTTAAAAAAAAGCAGATATGGAGCACCGCCATATAAAATCAAAATTAGATCATGAAAACAAAATTTGTTTCACATCAACAATTTGTGCATTGTTATACCCCTAGTAAACGTATTAATACATATAAATAGTAATGTGAAATTATACTATGATACATATGAATTCTACATATTGTTGTCTTTGTACATCATTTATTTGTTTTGGATTGAATTACTGCATGTTCTGTTTTACTGTAAGGTGGATGTTTTATTTTTCTTGCCATGCTAGCATTGGTCAGTCCTCCATTAAATATCACAGTAACTATTGGATGGATTGCCATGAAATTTGGTACACATAGTCATGGTGCTCAGAGGATGTAGTTTACTGACTGTAGTGATCCCCTGACTTTCTATTTGGGCAACGTTGCCGTAAAATCATAAAATCTGGTCTATTCACACATTCATTACCCCCCAAGGATGAATTGTAATCACTTTGACAATCTCTAAACTGTGCCATCATTAGGTAAGAAAAATTAATTTGTCCAAAACAGTAAATCACTTTTCATATATTAAATTAGTGCTAATTGCTAAATGTTAGCATGCTAATGTGCTAAACTAAGATGGTTATCATGGTAAATGGTACAGAGTGCTCCAGGATGATGTTTCCTGTATGCCAATGTAGACGTTAGCGTCGCCTTGGTGCCCCAGTCAAAAAGCCAATGGGATTTTTCCACTGGACTTCTGGATTATTGCAGAAAATAAGTTATGTGGAAAACAAATGTTAATGATACTAACATGTTTTGTTCAGCAAGATAAGTGTAAGTCTCAATTGTGCTTGCTCTGTTGGCTGC
Organism: Epinephelus moara; assembly: GCF_006386435.1. NCBI lineage: Eukaryota > Metazoa > Chordata > Actinopteri > Perciformes > Serranidae > Epinephelus > Epinephelus moara. The sequence continues at coordinate 29,131,649 of NC_065519.1, read as the reverse complement.
ACAATGGGGAAGATCCGGGCAATTTCGTACTATAGAAATCAAACTTTTATGGCTTTGTGCACCACCTAACAACTTTCATAGAAATAAAAGGGCTCCTACCTTCAGCGCTGTATCTAGTTCTATGCATACATCCATGGTTAGCATGCTGACATTAGCATTTAGCTCAAAGCACCACTGTGTAAGTACGGCCACAAAAAGCTGTTAGCATGGCTGTAGGCTTTCTGTCTTGTTAAGTCACTGTTGGGATTCTTCTGTATTTTAAGTGTGTTAATGCATTTTCTCATTTAGGCTTGAATAGACTTTTATTTTAATCACTTTGTACTTACAAAATAAAGACATTATCCAAACAGTTATATCAGCATTTGTTTTATACTATGTAAATGCCTTGTAGATATTTTGAGGTATGTTTCCTGATGAAATAGGCTTCATATGGCATACACATAAATCATGGCTTTGGAGATGTGTAGTCAGTTTCTACATAAGAGTCAAGACTAAAAAAACTATCTTAAAGCTATGGTCTACGTTTAGAAAGCTGATGAGAAAGATTTGAAAAAAAGCATTCCCCACCACACACACACCCCTCCCTCTGTGCTCCATTATCCCTCCCCTCCAAGCTCATGTCCCCCTCCCCTTGGAGCCTCCTAACGACACACCCCCTCCTGCATAGCAACAAAATGTTTCGACGCCGTCTACCCACACAAAAAACTAATGGCAGCTTTCACAGTCATAAGCCAGCATTGGCATACAGTTATCTATGTCGCAACATCCACACTAAATATTACCTGTTCAACAAAAACTCTGCTGTATCAACATCACTTTTCAGGCCCAGATCTTGCTGGAGCTTTCTCCATCAGTCAAAGGATGACCCAATATTTAATCTGTTTTGAGCCATCAATTTGTCTAATTTCCTCTTTGTTTCTGCCTTTTCAGAGGCAGACTTACGCTTCCTTTCGGCCTTTGCCAGTGGAGCAAGCAGAGGCCGCTTGCTGCTGTCGCTCTCTTTATTTTCCATAGGTGTAGCTGAATCGCTCAGGGCCTTACAAACCGCTCGTACTTTAAAATGCGGAGGGGGGTTGGGACGAGGCGGGACGAGGAGCAGAGGAGTGTCAAAATGGAGCGAGGGGATTGGACGGAGGGTAAGAGAGAGAGAGTGCAAATTTGGGCAAAGAGTAACTCCCATGCGGACCGGATGGCTGTGATTGGTGAATTTCTTTGCAGGCCTGCAGCCGCCAGAGAGAATGGATTTTTTTGGATCCTCTTGCTCTTCACATTGTGTAGCTAGCACTATTGGGCCATAACCACCATCTAAATGATGTTAATAATAATGATCAATCTTTCTAAACGTAGACCATAGCTTTAAGTGACAATGTGCTGCCTTTGCAGCCTGTTCAAGCATGGTGTTGGGTTTGATGGTGTTTAGTAAAATCCATTAAAATCAGGACATATCATATATTGAATTTCTTACAAATTGCTCCAAGAGACAGAAACACAAACAGTACATATTAATTAGTATGCCTTTATTAATTTTAGGAATAGCAGTTCAGCTTAAGTCATGATAATAGATAAGGCGATCAATTTAAAATCTCTCTATTTTTCATTCACCATAGCTTTTAAAAATGATTGAGCATATGTATCATTATTGGCAGTACTTAATTTTAAAACCCCAGTATGAGTATAATCCAGATCACCACATAAAACATTATTGTAATCACTATAATTGTAAAATAACGTAGTTCTACACATGAAGGGATAGTGTAAAGCAGAAGTTAAGCAATAGCAAGGCTTAGGCTTGAATAGATAAGTCACAATAATATCAAGAAATCCCGCTCTCTATTACTATTGATTAGTATGATTAGTAAGTCACACATGTATTTAGGCTGGTTGTTGCAGTATTTGCAGCACAGTCGTCAGCAGAGCAGCCAGGAGTATGGATGTTGGTTGTTTGGCAAGCTTTGTTACCCCACTTGTGGTATTAGCTAGAAATAAAAGCCAAAAACATTTTTTTTTACTGTTACTACATAATCACAGAGGAAGAATTATAGTCTCAACAGTTGCTGTCATTATTTACAATTGGCAAATGTGTACTGTAAAAAAAGAAGTCAGTGGAAGTTGCTCACGTTGTGCTGTTGTCACTATAGTGGCCAGGGTTGTGTTTGAGCCGAGTGTGTTTCCTGTGGATGAAATTCATTCAAGTTAGACGGTGCACTGTAAAAAGACTCAACACCCAGCAGTGTCACAGAGGCAGAATTGTACTCTCAACAGTTTTCATCATAATTCACATGGTTAAAGAAAAAAACAACCCATAAAACAAGGATTAATCAGTGACAATGTCAGTTTAAATTCTTCAGTTAGCCTCTTTCTCAGGTCTCTGCTTGATAATTATATACCCATAAGTAAATGAATATTTCTTTACAACTACAAAATCAATCTAAGTCATCTTGGTATCATATTAGAGGTGACAGTTGAGAGATTTACTAAGAGCTGTAAACATCAGTAAAGATGCAACTGGGTCATGAAATAAGACAGAATAAATGAAACATTTTCTCTTCACCTGACAAAACTTTATACTTTTAGAGTGAACCCCATCAAACATCAAAAATCTAACATTTCTGAAGGTGTTACCACTGATATAACCAGCAGACTGAGACACAGACCATGGACATCATTCCTCTCCCATGGCTATTTAAATTCAAAAGACTCCATGTTAACTGGTGTTGACATAAAACAGCAAAGGTAAGACACAATCTGTAGTTGTGAATGTACAAAGGAGGTTTTGTTTGCTTGTAGCTTTGATGATCTGTGCTGTCAGTCCATACTGTACAGTGATAGGAGTAACACTGTCCGAAATTGTTAGCATCTAAGGATTAATTTGAGGGGTCGTTTGTGTAGATAGTGTGAAATAAAAATTTTTGGACTTTTGTTTTGCGATCCTACATGATGTTTTGACAGAGAACACATTTTACAAAGTTTGGAACAATGTGACTGTGGTGTGGTTCAGGTGGAAGTGGCAAAGCTGAGTAGCTAGTTAAGTTTCTCTGGGTTGAAGTTATATGCAGCATGACCATGTCCTCTCATGTTTAAATGCCCTGTGATGCATTTTCAAATGCCAATGTGGCGCTGCTCCCGTGGGCGGGGGCTCTCGAGAAGAACAGGTTTTAAGCAATGCCACATTATTTCAATGGCCAAATGACATCTGTAAAATAGAAGCCAGTCATAGTTGCTGACCTCAATGGCCAAATGACATCTGTAAAATAGAAGCCAGTCATAGTTGCTGACCTGGTGTTGTTGTTGGGGCCAGGGATGTGTTTGCACCGGTTGTCTTTGCTGTGGATGAGACTCAGTCTAGTTAGATGGTGCATTGTAAAAAGACTCAACACCCAGCAGTGTCACAGAGGCAGAATTATACTCTCAGCAGTTCTCTCCATTATTCATATCATTAAAAAAACAGATAAAGCCAGGATTAATCAGTTACAGTGGCGATTTAACTTCTTGGACCTCTTTCTCAGGTCTCTACTCAAAAATGATATGCCCATAATCAGAAAAATATTTCCGTGCAACTACAAAGTCAATATTAGTTATCTTGGTCTCAAATTAAAGATGACACTTGAGAGATTTACTAAGAGCTGTATGCATCAGTATAGACACTACTGGGTCATGAAATGAGACAGAATAAATGAAACATTTCATCTCCATCTGACAAAACTTTACACTTTTAGAGTGAATTTTCCTTTAAAATTATATAGTTGCAGCCCAAAACTCTAGTTAACTATACAACAACATCTGAACATCACCTGTGCATGGACAGATGCTTTTAAAATGAAGCAGAACAACTTTGGAGAGGTTTAGGTGGAAAATGTTTATGTGAGATCTTCAAATTGGCCTTTCAAGGTATAATCGTGCACCCTCTTTGGCTCCCAGACATGGGTAAAACTGTTTTGAAGTCATTTACATGTCATTAGATGTATTAAATCAATCTAAAAACATCAGTTTTTGGCTTTTAAAAAATCAATCAATCAGATCTGTATATATGTGTCCACTCAGTAAACCACAATAAGTGGCTGGAATGAGCCTTCCATAAAGTCAATGCCACATTAGTCTCTATATACAGACTCTACATTCAGCGAATGTAGAGTCTGCAGGCAAACCCTGGAGATCTTGCCTCCGGAAGAAGAGCGGAAGAGCCTTGGTTTTCAGTTGTAGGCTGTTTGTAGTCCGCGTGATATTGACCAATCACGTTTGAGCCGGCTGCAGTTGTTGCCAGGTTAAATGGTCCGTGCAGTGAACTAACGAGGCGGAACATAATTGCCGTCACTGCAAACTCTGAATCCATCGCAATGGTTCACCATATTAACTTATATATAAACAGANTACAGTGATGGGAGTAACACTGTCCGAAATTGTTAGCATCTAAGGATTAATTTGAGGAGTAGTTTGTGTGGATATTGTGAAATACAAATTTATGGAGCGCTGTTATGTGATCCTCCATAATGTGTTGAGAGAGAATGCAATTTACAAAGTTTGGAACAATGTGATTGTGGTGTGGTTCAGGTGGAAGTGGCAAAGCTGACTAGCTAGTTAATCTTCTCTGGGTTGAAGTAACATGCAGCATGACCATGTCCTCTCATGTTTAAATGCCCTGTGTTGAATATTCAAATGACAACGAGGCACTGCCTCCGCGGGCGGGGGCTCTCGAGAAGAACAGGTTTTAAGCAATGCCACATTATTTCAATGGCCAAATGACATCTGTAAAATAGAAGCCAGTCATAGTTGCTGACCTGGTGTTGTTGTTGGGACCAGGGATGTGTTTGCACCGGTTGTCTTTGCTGTGGATGAGACTCAGTCTAGTTAGATGGTGCATTGTAAAAAGACTCAACACCCAGCAGTGTCACAGAGGCAGAATTATACTCTCAGCAGTTCTCTCCATTATTCATATCATTAAAAAACAGATAAAGCCAGGATTAATCAGTTACAGTGGCGATTTAACTTCTTCACTGGACCTCTTTCTCAGGTCTCTACTCAAAAATGATATGACCATAATCAGAAGAATATCTCTGTGCAACTACGAGGTCAATATTAGTCATCTTAGTCTCAAATTAAAGATGACACTTGAGAGATTTACTAAGAGCTGTACGCATCAGTATAGACACTACTGGGTCATGTAATGAGACAGAATAAATGAAACATTGTATGTTCACCTGACAAACTTTACACTGTTTGAGTGAATGTTTCTTTGAAATTATATAGTTGCAGCCCAAAACTTTAGTAAACCATACAGCAACATCTGAACATCACCTGTGCATGGACAGATGCTTTTAAAACGAAGCAGAACACCTTTGGAGAGGTTTTAGTGGAAATTGTTTACGTGAGATCTTCAAATTGGCGTTTCAAGGTATAATCGTGCACCCTCTTTGGCTCCCAGACATGGGTAAAACTGTTTTGAAGTCACTTACATGTCATTAGATGTATTAAATCAATCTAAAAACATAAGTTTTTGGCTTTTCAAAAAATCAATCAATCAGATCTGTGTCCACTCAGTAAACCTTAATAAATGGATAGAATGAGCCTTCCATAAAGTCAATGCCACATTAAATGTGGGGTCTAACATTTCTGAAGGTGTTACCACTGATTTAACCAGCAGATGGAGACACAGATCATGAAATACACAAGCTCTCTGTGTAACTTCCATGTGATGTCATGGACATCATTCCTCTACCATGGCCATTTAAACTCAAAAGCCTCCATGTTTACTGGTGTTGACATTTATGTCACCAGACACAAGTTTAAACCACAAAAAAACAGCAAAGGTAAGACACAATCTGTAGTTGTGAATGTACAAAGAGGTTTTGTTTGCTTGTAGCTTTGATGATCTGTGCCGTCAGTCCATACTGTACAGTGATGGGAGTAACACTGTCCAAAATTGTTAGCATCTAAGGATTAATTTGAGGAGTAGTTTGTGTGGATATTGTGAAATACAAATTTATGGAGCGCTGTTATGTGATCCTCCATAATGTGTTGAGAGAGAACGCAATTTACAAAGTTTGGAACAATGTGATTGTGGTGTGGTTCAGGTGGAAGTGGCAAAGCTGACTAGCTAGTTAATCTTCTCTGGGTTGAAGTAACATGCAGCATGACCATGTCCTCTCATGTTTAAATGCCCTGTGTTGAATATTCAAATGACAACGAGGCGCTGCCCCCGCGGGCGGGGGCTCTCGAGAAGAACAGGTTTTAAGCAATGCCACATTATTTCAATGGCCAAATGAGATCTGTAACATAGAAGCCAGTCATAGTTGCTGACCTGGTGGTGTTGTTGTTTGGGCCAGGGTTGTGTTTGCACCAGTTGTCTTCGCTGTGGATGAGACTCAGTCTAGTTAGATGGTGAATTGTAAAAAGACTCAACACCCAGCAGTGTCACAGAGGCAGAATTATACTCTCAGCAGTTCTCTCCATTATTCATATCATTAAGAAAACAGATAAAGCCAGGATTAATCAGTTACAGTGGCAATTTAACTTCTTCACTGGACCTCTTTCTCAGGTCTCTACTCAAAAATGATATGCCCATAATCAGAAGAATATTTCCGTGCAACTACGAGGTCAATATTAGTCATCTTGGTCTCAAATTAAAGATGACACTTGAGAGATTTACTAAGAGCTGTACGCATCAGTATAGACACTACTGGGTCATGAAATAAAACAGAATAAATGAAACATTTTATGTTCACCTGACAAACTTTACACTGTTAGAGTGAATGTTTCTTTAAAATCATGTAGTTGCAGCCCAAAACTATAGTAAACCATACAACAACATCTGAACATCACCTGTGCATGGACAGATGCTTTTAAAACGAAGCAGAACACCTTTGGAGAGGTTTTAGTGGAAAATGTTTACGTGAGATCTTCAAATTGGCCTTTCAAAGTATAATCGTGCACCCTCTTTGGCTCCCAGATATGGGTAAAACTGTTTTGAAGTCACTTACATGTCATTAGACGTATTAAATCAATCTAAAAACATAAGTTTTTGGCTTTTCAAAAAATCAGTCAATCAGATCTGTGTCCACTCAGTAAACCTTAATAAATGGATAGAATGAGCCTTCCATAAAGTCAATGCCACATTAATTGTGGGGTCTAACATTTCTGAAGGTGTTACCACTGATTTAACCAGCAGATGGAGACACAGATCATGAAATACACAAGCTCTCTGTGTAACTTCCATGTGATGTCATGGACATCATTCCTCTACCATGGCCATTTAAACTCAAAAGGCTCCATGTTTACTGGTGTTGACATTTATGTCACCAGACACAAGTTTAGACCACAAAAAACAGCAACGGTAAGACACAATCTGTTGTTGTGAATGTACAAAGAGGTTTTGTTTGCTTGTAGCTTTGATGATCTGTGCCGTCAGTCCATCCTGTACAGTGATGGGAGTAACACTGTCCGAAATTGTTAGCATCTAAGGATTAATTTGAGGAGTAGTTTGTGTGGATATTGTGAAATACAAATTTATGGAGCGCTGTTATGTGATCCTCCATAATGTGTTGAGAGAGAATGCAATTTACAAAGTTTGGAACAATGTGATTGTGGTGTGGTTCAGGTGGAAGTGGCAAAGCTGACTAGCTAGTTAATCTTCTCTGGGTTGAAGTAACATGCAGCATGACCATGTCCTCTCATGTTTAAATGCCCTGTGTTGAATATTCAAATGACAACGAGGCACTGCCTCCGCGGGCGGGGGCTCTCGAGAAGAACAGGTTTTAAGCAATGCCACATTATTTCAATGGCCAAATGACATCTGTAAAATAGAAGCCAGTCATAGTTGCTGACCTGGTGTTGTTGTTGGGGCCAGGGATGTGTTTGCACCGGTTGTCTTTGCTGTGGATGAGACTCAGTCTAGTTAGATGGTGCATTGTAAAAAGACTCAACACCCAGCAGTGTCACAGAGGCAGAATTATACTCTCAGCAGTTCTCTCCATTATTCATATCATTAAGAAACAGATAAAGCCAGGATTAATCAGTTACAGTGGCGATTTAACTTCTTCACTGGACCTCTTTCTCAGGTCTTTACTCAAAAATGATATGACCATAATCAGAAGAATATCTCTGTGCAACTTCGAGGTCAATATTAGTCATCTTAGTCTCAAATTAAAGATGACACTTGAGAGATTTACTAAGAGCTGTACGCATCAGTATAGACACTACTGGGTCATGTAATGAGACAGAATAAATGAAACATTGTATGTTCACCTGACAAACATTACAGTTTTAGAGTGAATGTTTCTTTGAAATTATATAGTTGCAGCCCAAAACTTTAGTAAACCATACAGCAACATCTGAACATCACCTGTGCATGGACAGATGCTTTTAAAACGAAGCAGAACACCTTTGGAGAGGTTTTAGTGGAAAATGTTTACAAGAGATCTTCAAATTGGCCTTTCAAAGTATAATCGTGCACCCTCTTTGGCTCCCAGACATCATTAAAACTGTTTTGAAGTCACTTACATGTCATTAGACGTATTAAATCAATATAAAAACATCTGTTTTTCTCTTTATTACAAAAAAAAAATCAATTAATCAATCAGATCCGTATTCATGTCTCCACTCATAGTAAACCGTAATAAGTTGGAATGAGAGTTCCATAAAGTCAACGCCACATAAAATGTAGGGTCTAACATTTCTGAAGGTGTTACCACTGATTTAACCAGCAGATGGAGACACAGATCATGAAATACACACGCTCTCTGTGTAACTTCCATGTGATGTCTTGGACATCATTCCTCTCCCATTGCCATTTAAACTCAAAAGGCTCCATGTTTACTGGTGTTGACATTTATGTCACCAGACACAAGTTTAGACCACAAAAACAGCAAAGGTAAGACACAATCTGTAGTTGTGAATGTACAAAGGAGGTTTTGTTTGCTTGTAGCTTTGATGATCTGTGCCGTCAGTCCATACTGTACAGTGATGGGAGTAATGTTGACGGAATTGTCAGCTTCTAAGGATTAATTTGAGGAGTCGTTTATGTGTGAATGTTTCTTTGAAATTATATAGTTGCAGCCCAAAACTCTAGTAAACCATACAACAACATCTGAACATCACCTGTGCATGGATAGATGCTTTTAAAATGAAGCAGAACACCTTTGGAGCTGCAAGTATTAGTATAGACACTACTCGGTCATGAAATAAATAAATAAGAAATGAAAGATTTTTACACTTTTAGAGTGAATGTTTCTTTGAAATTATGTAGCTGCAGCTAAAAGTGTATTTAACCATATTACATATTACAACATCTGAAGAAGCCTCTCTGGGTTGAAATGATATGCAGCATGACTATGTCCTTACATGTCCTGCAACATGTTTTGAAATCATACAACGGCAACCAACTTTGACGTAACTAACATTCTTTTAGTGCTCTCAAACACAGGTTGAGGACCGTAACTTAACAAGCAGTTACATCATGACTGCACAAAGTGAGATAAACACAAGTTAAAGTGCTAGCTTGTGGGTCCCTCTTGTCATCAGTTTGCTATTTGTGTAATCCAGTCGAATGAAGTCCTTCAAACTGTTTGCAATGATTACTTATCAGTCAACTGTAGAGCTTCCACAATCTCTGATTTTCTTAGCCCAGATAATGCAAGTAGCTCACTATCAGTAGAAATGATGACTGCTTGTATGAGTATAAAACCTACTGTCACTTAAAGTACACAGAAAGTATGTAATTTTACCCTGTGTTGAAGCCACTGTGCTGCCTGCAGCTGTTGTAGGAGCTTTGGTGCTCCTGGGTGGTGCAGTGGAACTGTGTGATGCAGTGGTCGGGGTGGCTCTGGTGGTGGTCAGGCCGACAGCTAATGTGTCTAGGTCTGCCTGGGTCTGCATGTTTCTCCACATCTCAACGGCGGTATCGTTCTCAAACAACTTCAGATCTTGTAGATGGCTACCAACGAGGCCTCTCACATGGGTCACGTTCAAACTCTGCACATTTCAGATGAAACAGGGTAGAAAATTGGTCTGAGGTTTTAACACAATAACAACAATAAAACTATCATACGTTTAATGAAAGTTGGCCTGACAGTTTGTTGGCCTTCTCTTAAGGTTGGCATATCCTCCTGAGACCTGAACTTTTGTTTAGTATGCATTTATAATTTGTCCTTGCTATCTGGGATCAGTGGGACCCAGTAAGTATAAAAAAACTAAACATTGTCAACAATTACTAAGTCTCAGTGGCCTCAAACAAGACAACAATGAAGTCCCAGTGTCTTCAAACGAGTACTTCCTAATTAACAGTGTCTTAGTTTGTCAATGTTGCAAAAATTGGTCAAATTTGTTGCCATATCAGACTACAAACATTATTAATCATAAATAAACAAGTTTCAACCATAAAATGTGATGAGAATTTCGACCTTGTCCACTTTTGTGCTGGGATCGGCTGCAGACTGACTTGGCAGAGATGGCTGCCACCTTGTTTTTACATAGATTCGTGTATTGTGCTCCTACTCTTACCACTAGATGGCACAAGAAAGTGTCCAAGAACAAGGACAACAGTTCTGAGTTAAGTAGAATGAAGTATAAAGTCAAGGAAACCCAAAATGTGATGTCCTCATACGAGGTATAGTATACCTTTAAAATGTATGAATGTCTCAGATTGGTTTCTAGTTCTGAATTACAGTAGTCATGAACCATCTCCCATTAAAACACTGCCAGTGATGGGTGTGTGATCCTCACAGCTAGTAATGGAATAAATAGGTGAGGAGATCAATACCACTCGTGTGTTTATTCAATATAAGGCTACAGCCAGCAGCCGATTAGCTTAAAGTGTAAAAACAGGGGGAAACATCTAGCACCCCTCTTGAAAGAATTTCTTTTGTATACTTTCGATGTCGCACAGCTTAAAGTAATGATATAAAAGGAGTTCATTAGTGAGCCTTGGAGAGGGTTAGCAAAGGGCTCGCTGTTTCCCTGATTACAGTCTTTACACTGAAACAAGTGAACTAGCTGCACGTGGCCCTCTAACACGTTTAAACTACATAGAAGTGAATAAAAGAACGAGTACAATCTGTTTAAAAATAATTAAACGGAATCCCTCATTGTACCAGAGGAAATTTGACACATCAGAGCAACGTTGTGGCTATTTTTTAAAAGTCACATTAAAATAAATCAATCAAATCAATGCATCCTGTTGTTGAAATTATCTAGTTAATTAAATCAGTACCAGTTAATATAGCCTACACTTCCAATCCCTGCATTACCAACAGCATTATCACTTGGCAAAAACGGGTCTTTGTAGCATGTTAAAGGTATAGGTTGTTGAAAGTATATTGAAATGGGTATTGATCTTATCATCTAACTCCCATCGTAATTCCTTAGATGTCAAACTATGCCTTAAAATCTTTGATTGAAAGCTCTTATAACCCTTTGAAGGTCCAGTGTGTAAGTTTTAGGGGGATTTAGTGACATCTCCTAGGAAGGATCCCAGATTTCAACCAGCTATAACTTCTCCTGGTTAGACTCCCTTCAGTATTCATTGTTCAGGAGATTTTTACTGGGAGCTGAATTATCTGCAGTTGTCTCCTACTCTCCAAAACAAAGGAACCAAGTGATGACAACTAGTAAAAACACTAAATAAAGCAGTTTTACTTTACAAATCAGTGTTTCTCCTACACTGTTTGGCATGTCGCAGATGAGCCACTCGCCCAGCACCTACAAATGTGTGCTTGACTATTTTCTCTGCTAACTTAATGTGTGCTCAATTTATTTCTGATCCAGTTGTTCAGAAGGTTTTTTACCATGAGTCAAATTTTTGCAGGTCTCTTCCTCTCCAGAACAAACAGACCCAGTGATTAAATCAGTAAAAACACTAAATAACTCAGGTTTACGTTTTCTCTGATAACGTAAGATCCAGATGTTTAGGAGGTTTTTACCAGGTGCCGAATTATCCATCCGTCTGTTCGTCTCCAAAACAAACCGATCCGGTTATTTTAAAGTAGTAAAAAATAAAGCTGTTTCATGTTTTTAAAAAATGGTGTTTTCGAACATTCCCATCACAGAGGGGCTGCTCACCATGGTGGCTGACGCAATTACATATCTTTGTATCTACAGCCAGTGATTGGTTTGTCCATTCTGGGCCACTGTAGAAACATGGCATGGGCCAACATGGTCATCTCCACAGACAAGGACCCACTCTCTATGTAGATATAAACCGCTCATTCTAAGGTAACGAAAACACAACCCTTTTTTTAGGCAATAATACACTAAAGAAAACATATCTATTAAATACTACTCCATGTTTGCCAATATATCCCTCTAAATCCTACACACTGGACCATTGATGTTTTTTTCTTATTCTTAGACTTTCACATATCCATTACAGTGTTAACGTAAGTTATGCTTAAGCATCACCTAAGCTAAGTGGCCGTATATTCGTTAAGAAAACAACTAGATATATAGTTGATAGATGGTACAAAACCCTTTCTGTTGTCAATTCTAGTATACTTACAGAGATCACGTTAGAATCCAGACTACTGAAAACGGCTACGTCCATGCTGATGCCCTGTGTTGACAGTTGTATTACATCTTCCACAGGTGCCCCACCTATCAGTGAAAAAAGGAAAACAGGAAATTAGAGAGGAGTTCTCAGAGAGAGAGAAACAGCTGTAAAGACAGGTTACATGTATTCTTACCTAGATAGGACTTAATTAAATTGTAATAGATGGTGGAATTGGAAAACTCTGAGCTGAAGGCAGTTTTACTGATCTCATACAGGACTTTCTTCTGTTCCAATGAACATGATGCCAGATTCAGAGGTTTGGCATTTCTGGCGAGATGCAAGAAAAAAGTAACACACAGTGTTAGGTTTGTATCTTGTATTACTCACAGTGGCCATGTTTAGGCATCTTTAAACTACCTGTTACCACCCACCTGATACTGTCTGTGGTGATGTTGTTCAGTGTGCTGGTGTCTAATGAGCACAGGTTGGAATCAATACTGTTCAGCTCGGTGCTGCCCAGGGAGTTCCCAGGAGTATCCAGATACTTGGTGATGATTGCTTTGCTCTAAACAACAATAAGGGAAACACCATAAGTGAACAAATGTATACAGATGTGAGTATATTTCATAATATTGTGTAAAAGACTGTTTCAAGAGTCAAATTTTCCACAATTTGTGGTTTTGATAATCCCGTCACATTGTACCTTTGCTGCCTCCCATGATCCATCGTCAGAATTCATGAGTGCTGCCAGCGTATCAACTTTGGTGATGGTCCACTTGGAGATGTCATCAAGTGATGCCACACGAGACACTGAACCGAGCACCTGAACTTTCTCCTCAGGAACACCTGATGGGTATGCCTGGAAGAATAGAGAATGTTGAGTAACAAGTGGCACTGTGTTTAAATACAAATTAATTCATGTAAAAATCCCACTACACTTTCCTATCAATATGAATCAGAACCACTTTTGACAGTGACACATGACAAAACTTCTGCTGTTCCATAAAATATATAACATATACTGCAGAAAACAATGCTTAGGGTGTTTTGGACATGGTGTTATTACAGTAAGTTGCCAACTAGTTTTTGAAATAAATACTGGAAAATGGATAAACAATGAGCGAATCATTTTCCCTTTCCACTATAACCAATATAACGTAAACCCTGACCCTGACAACTGCTGTCACCCATGCTAATCAGTTATCACATGTTGATGTTGTTATTGTTATGTTAGCGAGATAGCTAGCCAGCTAGTTGTTTGTCAATAACAAATAATAGACGATAAAAAATGTAAGCAGTGGAGAATCTTCCGCAGTTCAGCAAATGCCAGTGTAGTGTTAGTTTGAGTCTGCTGACTAATGACCTCATGCTACAGTGTTATCTTGTTGGTGAAACGCAATGTTAGAAAGAAGATAAACAATATGCCAACCCTTTACCCTCCGTTACAATGAGCTTATCATACTTGTTAGCCACATTAGCTAGCCACGTAGCTATCTTATACCTTGTCAGCTTAGTGGACTCTAATATGTGAACATGTTTTCACAACAGACTGTTTTGTTCAGGGCTTGCTGTTTGGTGTGCCCTCCGACCGAACAATTCTACTCGTCGCATTTACAAAAGTTAAAATTTAAGTTTCCCCCAGTGTGTCAAGCTGAACACAGTCACCATATTCTACCAGCTTCAACAAAATTTTCTTTCCTTTATCACCCACAGATGGCTTAAAAGTGACAGTGAGCAGGCAGTAAGGTGTAGGACTACTTCTAAGAAGATGTTGATGTAGTTTTATAAAATAACTGCAAAGCAGAGACAAGCCAGGGATCTCGCAAATACAGTCATTTGTTTATTTCTAGAATTAGTTGACAGTGTATAATAGTTTTAATTTGAACTTAATGAAAACTATGATGAAGAATGTTCATCAACAAACTTTTTTTCCATTACGAAGACAGGACATTGATGAGCTAAAACTAGATCTTTGATAAAAAAATATGACAAAATGTATGTTACATTTTTGTTGACCAGACAAGCTGGGATGAAAATGTTAGGGGCGGGCTATAGGACATTCAGGATGAGAGGAAAGGAGAACATAATCTTACTATATAACGACGAAAACTCTGTCTGTGTGTGTGTCTGTGTGTCTGTTCCACGTTTTTCTCCTCACTGACTTGGTCAATTTGGCACAGTGGTAGAGGGTCATGGGAGGATGGGAATGAAGCAATATTACATCAATTGGCCAAAGGGGGGCGCTATAGCAACCATTTGAAATTGCAAATTTTGAATGGGCATATCTCATGCCCCGTATGTTGTAGAGACATGAAACTTGCCTCTCCTCATGAGGAGCAAATTTGCCTCAAGAACCCATAACTTCTGGTTGTATAGATTTTCCGCCATTTTGAATTTTTTGAAAAACACTTCAAATCGATCTCTTCCTAGGAAGTTTGACTGATCTGCATGAAACTCGGTGAACATAATCTAGGGACCAATATCTAAAGTTCCCTCTTGGCAAAAGTTGGAAAACTTACTAAAACTAAGCTTCTATAAGGCAATGAATATTGCGGAGGGCGTGGCTCATCACATAAAGGTGTATAACATCTCAAGGGTTTCACCGATAACCCCTCCATTATTGACCTGATCAAAAAAAAAATGGGGGCGCTAGAGAGCTAATTTCTTATCTAGGCCTAACCGCCATATTGATTTTTACTAAACTTGGTAGATATGTAGAACAGGACGCCTCAAGGTGACTGGAGAAATTTAACTCTAATTGGCAACTGGGTGGCGCTATAACAACAGAAAAATGCTTAAAAATGGCTAAAATGCGACTGATCGCTGTGGCTCCCCCTGTGGCCCAATGTTGTTGGGTTTCTAATTTTTGGTATGACTAAGTCATGGTATGGTATGCTGCTGCAACAAGGGCTACCAGTGCGCCCACTTTTAAGTCAATACAACATATAAAGACTTTAATATCTGCCTTTCAACGTGCTACCTCAACTACTAATGTACAGTTTTAGCCCACTAACTATCCCACTATTGGCAATGGTACTACTGTACTTTAAATAAATTCAATTAAATAAAATTTAAGACAATTTCACATTCAATACACACAAATTACCTGGTTGAGTTTCTTGAGAATGATTAACTGAAGGTCATTGTCATCCACTTTCTCACAGATAGAGTTCAGGTTGTCCTTCAGGACAGGAATGTCCAGGCAGAGGTCAAATTGAGTCTGATCATAGCCAAAGGGGAAGGCATTGTCGCTGACTGTCACCTGGGTTATGTTACCTTCCGTGCAACCTTGAGAATGATTTACCAATGACAGAAATAAAGCAAGTCAAGTTAGACACATGAGTGTGCCTCTTTGCTTTTTGTCATTGTATTAGATTAACAAAAACACATACAGAAGCTCACAGGTTTTGTAAAATATTGTGCTGTATCAACAGCTTCTATGAAAAAAAATTATAAAATGTGGCATTCTGATTCTGTCAACTGTACCTGCTCCTCGTCTGACCCTCACAGCGCTGGCCTCTGTAAACAACGCCTTGAGCTTTGTCTTCTTTGTCTTTCTTTTCCTCAGTTTGGGCATATAGGTCTTGAAGAACCTTCTCTTTGTTGACTGCAAAAAATATTTCAGAAATAGTTTTTTTAATAAAATGTCTTTTGCAAAATACTTTAAAATATTTTTTTTCTTATAGTATTGGACAAATTGGTATCAAGAAACAAGTTAAAGTGACAAACATACAGTTTTGAACTGGCCCCAGAAGTTTCTTGTTAAATACAGAGGTAGGCTCCCAAGGTCTCCCAGTGTTTGCCTGTTCCAGGTGGTTACGTTACTGCAAAACAGATGTTGATATATTCACAAAGACTGTGTTACTACCTTAATATCCACTTAGTGGCACAGAAGGCAAAATTTGGTGCATGGGCATCAGGGTTCTTGTATATCACTAGAATTACTGCCTCACAGTCGTTGTCCTCCCCGCACCAGTCAAGTTGTTCTTACAATTTACATCCATGTCTGTGAAAACATGAATGCTTCACACACATCCTCCCTGGCAGCACATAAGATCTTAACAATCAGCACAGTTTCAAGGTGGGCACCCAAGATTAGAGTCACTAATTCAATATCTGAGCAAATGTCTCCCCTTCCGTTCCTGAGATACAATGTTGAATAATGTCCAGGAAAGTGTTTTTGTGGAACATTATTATGTCACAGTGTAGTTGACCTTTGACCTTTTGGATATAAAATGTCATTACTTCTTGAGTTATGGCCAAAAACATGACCTTAACCTTTGACTACCAAATTCCAATCAGGTCATTCATGAGTCCAAGTGGACATTTGTGCCAAATTTGCGAAAACTCCCTAAAGGCCCTCTTATCACATTAAAGAGAATGAGATGGACACAAGGTCACAGTGTACTTTACATTTTACCACTAAAAGCTAATCAGAACACTGCTGAGTCCTAGTGAATGTTCCAAATTTGAGAAAATTCCCTCAAGGTATTATTGAGATATCGCGTTCACAACTATGAGACAGATGAGGTCACAGTGACCTTGACGTTTGGTCTATGACCACCAAAATCTAATTACTACATTGTTGTATCCAAGTGGACATTGGTGCCAAATTTAAAGAAATTCTCTCAAGGCGTTCTTGAGATATCACATTCAACAGCCTTATCCTTTAAATTGTAATCTGAACTATTATATGATATACTATTGATTTATCAATTTCTTGTACCCATATTGTGTTTTCCCGGACAGCAGCAGCGTCTCCATGGCATCCACCTGGCTGGCAGAGAAGTCCTTGCAGGATTTAAGTTTTTCAAGAATGAGAGGATCAGAGTTCTGGATGTAAGAACTGTCCAGGGTGCAGGCCATGTTTCCCAGCACCTCCACGTTATCACTGCTCAGACTGACACCACTTATACCCTAGACAGTAAAATACACAACATTTAATTAAAAATGGTTTAACTAGTAATATGCAATGGTATCACTTCATATGAAACATGACAATTCCTTTTCAAGCCATACTTTGGATGTTATTTATTCCCTTCTATACTGCTTACAATAATTACCTGTAACATTTTTATATATATGCATACGCATGTATAAAAATGTTATACACATATACATATTTTTGGTATATGCAAAAATGGTGATTTAACCTACATTTGATAATTTCTTTGGTAAAATTATATGTAACAATTCTTACAAAAATGTATAACAAGGTGCAGCCTACCCTATTACCGTCAGCACACTTATAATCTCTCAAGACAGATTCTGCAATTTACATTGTAGAATCTGTCGGCAGCCCGGTGTGAAAGACAACTACAGAGGGGGGGAGGGCGGGGCTTTGAGGTTGAACGATGCTGCGCTTTAGCCAATCATAATGGAGGGGGTGGGGCCGAGACGTGCAGGTGTCCCCAGGAAATGTGTACCTACAGGAACAGCAAGCTCCATGTCCATGGCGACCGCTCCACCCAAAACGCCGTCTTGTCAACGTGAAAAACATGGACAACAGCACAACTTACAACCATTGTGCATCCACCAGCACACCTTCCACTCCTCACAATAGGAAAAAAAAGGGCATTAGCGGCAACGTTTTTACCACTGTTTGGTTCGAGTTGCAGGTAGGAGTGTAACACTGGGGGCACTGCCGGAAGTGAAAGGGGTGAGCGATCCCTGAGGCCCCTGCACTTCCGTTAGTCAAAAAACTACAGGCAGTGCCTCCAGAGGTAAAGGAAGAAAATTTCAGAAGAAGAAAAAATCATTTTCCAGATTGGCACACTTACAACTAATCTAGATTTTAAGGGCACTCACCAAGCAGGTCCTGGCTTCACTGAGTAGCAGTGAATTCTTGTTCAAAATGCTGGAGGCCACAGAGAAGTCTGCAGCGCCCACTGCGGAAAAGTATGACCTGCAATTGGCACTCTTCACATCTTTCGTGCTGTAATAAACAGACATAATGGGAAAATCAATAAGCAAATGTATTCTTTTTAAATGGTGGGTACATTATGAAGTCAATACAATAAAATGCTTAGAGACAGACTCACTCTAGGTAGAGAAGCATGTCTGAGGGGTAATCTGTGAAGGTCTGGGATATGTTACCATTGAGCAGGTTGTACATGCACGTCAGCTGTAGACAATGATGTGAAGACACAGAACAATACTAACTGTTATACAAGTTAGCGGCCCTTAACACAACATGCTTAATTTATGATATTATACATCCCATTTATCTTAATTTTCAACTTCAGCGACAGGGTCATAGTAATATAATGAATTGGTTTCAGGCAGATTTCATTCAAATTTACCTGTGATTCCTGCAGTTGCACCTTGGCTCTGCCTCTCCTCGGCCTACATGAACGGATCAGCTTCCGGATCCTGGTTTTTGTCATTCTCTTGACTGATGTGCACGTGAAGCCTTGAAGCACAGATGGGCTAAGTCTGTGGGGAGCAATGAAAAGTCACAAAAAAGTCAATAGGCCATAAAATTCTTCCTTGGGGAAATCACAATAGTTTTGGAACTTGTTCACTTACTGTTCGATGTCAAAGTTTGTTTCAGCCAGTGTTCCAAAAAACATGGCGGCCTAGAGGAACAGACACAGCAAAGTCAGCTGAAGCATAAATTATGTTTCACTTAATTGCAACTATATACTGTAAATGTGGTACATACTATCATACATTATGGTATGATTTGTTGTAGGTGTTGATTTTTTTTTGTGTCTCTAAGTGTTTATGCTTTTGACATTGTAAACAAAGCAGACGTCTAGCCTTGGATAGAAACAGAGGACTTCAGGACAGTCCTTGTGGGTTTTGGCTGTGTGTTTTTGAACTGTACAGTTGACCTCATATTGAACCTAGATCAGACTTAAAGATTTTACTCTGCATTGCTAATAAGTGTTAAGGTAACTGGACTCCACATATGATTTGTTGATTTACAGAACTTTAAATTGGACATGTGAAGGCTTTTCCTGCAAGCCCAGCCCTCTGAAAATGGCAGCCGAAGCTCTATTGTTTATCAGACAAAAGAGACCAATTTCCTCTGATCTAGGAACACATTACTTACAAGATTGCATACCACAATCTTTTCAGCTTTGCTCATTGTCAACAGATGGCCGCCGCCTAACAAGCAGCACAACAAGGCAACTCTTCCCTCTATTCACGGACTGGTAACGTAACAACTGCACAAAGCATTAGTACAATTCTACAGGCTAAGCAAGACTGTTTAACTTTTTGTCATTTGTGCCTTAATGCTATTCAATTAGTTATTGTTGTCCTTGTAGTCAGGTTATTGGGTAGTTGGCTTTTCCAGAGCTAAGCTGATGTTAGTTAGCTAATGCTTCACACAAACGGTGATTTGTAACCAAATATCCCTCATTATTAACCTAGCACCTTTATACAACATAGATCACATATATATTCATATAATTGTAATTTGGTGATATTTGCTGTCTGTTTAATATTGTACAAAAGTGAATGAATCCCCTCCTATGTTAGAAACTCCAAATACCTTCCAATAAGTTTTGTTAATAGTTATTATTCTAATTATTAATCAGAGTTCAAAATTGATAGTTTAGTATTTTTTCTAAGAATAATTAATTCGCTATCACTTTTTCCTTTTCTGTAATGGTGCCACACCAGGTGATTCAATGTAAATTGAGTAATATTATTTAACATAATTAATAAATATTTGTATTAATGATTTATCAATTCCTGTATCCACTTTGATAGTTTGAACTATGAGTTCTCAACAGTAGTATCTTTAAGATGATAATCACCATACAGTCCTAAAAAAACATTTCACTTGCCTTGGTTTCAGTGAGGAGTCCCACTGTGTACTAAATGTAATTTCTGGCACTCTAATGGAATAGCTGTAGCTTTAGTCTGAATATTTCAGCATAAGACTGGAAATTTGTCTTCAAATAACTGTACTGTGTGTATGGCCACATACTGACCTGAGATCCTGTCCATTCCTTTTTGTTAATCACACTGATATCTGCAGTCTCATCAGAGAACAAGAGCAGGGAAGGTGGGATCTCAGTTGCCAAGGAATCAGGAACATTCTGCACCACGCTTACCGGATTTGTGTCCACAGAAATGACCTGCCAGAAAATTAAAAAAAGTAAAACTAAAATCAGAAACCATCTCAAAAGTTCTGTAAATAAATACATACATAACATGAATTAAGTTTTGGGTGCCTACCCGTTACTTTCTGCATTTACAGACATGTATATCAACCTGGTATATAACACATTGCATTTTGGGCTATTATTGTTATTGTGCATGTTATTATCGCGCCTTTTGAAAGTCTAACAGTATATATACTGCAAGTCATTAATACGCTGAAAACACAGTTTCGTTGATAGTCAATGGACAGTTATGGCTGTATTAACACATTTAACTGCTGAAATTAAAGAAATAAAGCCTGTCAGATTTTTGTAACATCATCACTATCTCAGGCACCAGAATCAGCCCAGTCACCAGAAGAAAACATTGGCATTGAACGTTTCTGCGATCCACAAAAACATGCTTATCATATTAATGTTTCTAGTGATCTAGTAAATGTTTTTGAGTTTGTCATCACGAAGTGGAGGCAATGGTGGATGGCATGACACCTAGTTTAGACGCCTGATAAGCTGCTGACCACTGTTCGAGACCAACAAACAAAACTGGTTGTTTAAGTGAGTCATTGCCTAGTTTCCAGCTTCTTTTTAGGCACCTTGTGGATGTTTTTTTAGAGTACGGCCATTGTTTTTCCAGCTGCTTTTGAGGCACCACACATGGGTGCTTTTTGAGTAGCCCGGCACTGTATTTCCACAGGGAATAGTGCCACAAAAAGTGTTTGTTTTTAACTGAGACATTGCTGGTTTTCCAGTGGTGATTGTGCCCTCAGTACTGGTTATTTTAAGCCAAAACATGATATTTTCCTAACCATAACCAAGTGGCTTTTGTTTCCTAACCTAACCACACATTAACCACAGCATTGTTGTAAAGTTTTAACATATCTGCTACTTAATAACATGCATATCTAATGTATCCATGGTTTGCAGAAATGTACAATGCCAACATTTTTTTGTTTTTCTGGCAAATGGGTTACATTTTTTAGAGGTAAAAATGATGTTTGCTTGTATGTACTCTGTATAATAATAATAATAATAATAATAATACCATAAAATGTTTTTATATTAATCTTAGATCAGCAATGGCTGTATTGTTGTGGTAGAGTAAAAAGTTACTGAAACTTGTACAGTACCTTTTGGACGTAGGTCTGCTGGATGACTGTTGGGGCTGCCAGCATGTTGGAAACAAACGTGCTGCTTTGGGAGATGGTGGCTAGCTCAGAGGCTGAGATTTCTTGTATTGACTCCGATGGAACTCCAGCAAGAAGTGTGCCAAGGGATTCCAGGGAGGATCCACTGTTGATCTGTTTAATACATTTGCATTTGTCATATGCAACGTACTCCTGGGTCATTTCATATTTATTAAAAGTATACCGATCTAAATACAGAACACTATTAGGAACATGCTTTGAACCATTTAAATATCATGAATATTAATTGTGTTAAAAAGGACAGTAAGGCCTTTACCAGGAAGCCTGAGGCAGTTATGGTCTGGATGATTGTGGTGGCCTGCTCCTGGTTCCAGGTGCTGATTGAGCTCAGGCTGGGCAAAGAGGAAACCAGCACTGATGGAGAAATAGAAGTGATCTGGCTGCTGGTTAGGCCTGAGCTGGCGCTGCCCAGGTTCTTAAACGTATCTGGCGTGAAGGTCTGGATGTTAGATGCCAGAGCAGCAGATACCTATAGAGCAAAATACACCTAGTTATGACAAAGTCAACTGACTACATAAAACCATTTTATAGTTTTAATGACATTCAATTTCAATTTTCAATTTTATTTATAAAGCCCAATATCACAAATCACAATTTGCCTCACAGGGCTTTACAGCATACGACATCCCTCTGTCCTTATGACCCTCGCAGCGGATAAGGAATCATGCACAATATTTGCAAAGCATTATCAGTCTTAGAGTAAGAGTAAACTTTTGGAAACAAAGATAAAATGGTGAACAAGGGTACAAAAGCAAGCTTAAAAACATTTAGGCTCATTAGAGACCCTCTAATACTCTATGCTGAACAATGCATAGTAGTTAAGCACATCCGAAAACTGTTGAGAGCAGGTGCTGGACAAATAGTGTCTTTGTATGTATCAAGCAGAGACCTTTGAGGCTGAAAAATGAAGCCCATGTGGAAGTGTCAAAAACTGCAGTTCACTGAACAGTCACTTGAGGCTGGCTCAAAAACAGAATATATTCCCATAGACCCCCATGTTAAAATGCCCAACTTTACAGCAGAAATAAACATGTTTACAGCCTGTTACAAAAAATGGTTTTGAGCTTTATAGCTAATTTCAACATTAACTCATAACTCACCCGTTTACATTTTATTAAGGCCCAAAGTTACACATATATGAAGCAGGGCTGCTTGAGTGACAGGCTGTCTCTGAGGCGTCGCCACACTCCATGAGACAGATTTACCCCCTTGCTCCTCCACAGCTCCAACCTCTTGACCAAATAGGGTCCCTTCTGGCTCCAAAAAACCAAGATAGCGACAGTCGAAATGCTGAACTTGAGGCTTCAAAACGGCAGTCCAAAAACCAATGGGTGATGTCATAGTGGCTACCTCCATTATTAATACAGTCTATGCAGTCTACCACCACCACTAGCTATCAGCTAGTCTCGCGTGAGTTGCCATGTAAACACAGTACGCCTGCAGGGCAGGCTAACTGACCACGGTGAGAAATTATGCTATAAAAGTGGAGTAAATTACGTCTTTTCAAGTCAATTTTGCATGCCGCGGCTTCAGGGCACTTGGATTACGACGGACGAGCCGTTCTGACGTTTTTGAAATGCATTATTGGAGTTTTATTACATTTTCAAAATGTGGGTTCCATGCACTTCAAGTGTAGCTGTTATTCCGGCTGGCTGTTATCCTCCGATACCCCGAATGAGTTTTGTGGATTAAAAAACTACACTGGACTTCTTGTCGGCATGAGGGTCAGTAAGTACTGTCTGTATTTTCATTCTAAAGTGGCCATTTCCTTTAAGAAATGAGGCTTCTAAGGTGCTGAATGGTGGTTCATTTCAAGGTTTCTGGCTTAATAACTCAGGGTTCATCTTTGGTAACTTTAATAAATCCTCCCTTGGGCAGACATCTTTCTCTGTTTATGGGATCAATATGTGGAACTCCTTACCTGCTGCACTCAAAATGTATCATTACTGGGACCTTTTTAAACTCAAGTTCAAATAGTCATGTAGTCAATAATAATCTGGTGTTTGCTGTTGAGTTATTTGGTCAATTAGTTGTATCATAGTTTGTGTATTTTCCTCTTCTTTCTTTTATGTTTTCAGACTAGCTTAAACTGTAAATGCTGTGGTATATATATGAAATGCTAAACTATAGAATAGGTGCATTTTTTTTGTTTTAGTGTTTAAAGACAATTTAAAAAAGTTAAACTCTATTTCTCTGTAGACATAAATTGAGCTGGTACCTCAGGATCCTCTGTTCCATTGCAGAAGTCATCCAGCTCATTTAACACGAGTATCGTCTCTTCTTCATTCACAGAAGAATATGCTGAACTTGGGACCTCATCAGAGCACAAGAAAAAGCCTGGAAGCCTAGATAAAAAAGGAGTACAAAAAAATTTAATATATGAAATGACAAACATCTACCCACTTATTAATATATATAATAGACATATATGCCACAGTTACATATTTTGGCAGATTAGTGGATACTCACTTCAGAGGTTTGAAGGTTGGGTTGAATTCATAAAGCTTTGAGATGTAGAGGTCTGTTACATCTTCTGGGATTGCTGTGTTGTTAAAGAGCTCCAGGTTGGCTTCGTCCACTAAGAACACTCCAGCCTTCAAAAATGTCACCATATTGGTCAGTAAATAATCTTTAAAAAATGTCTTTGGTTTTCTCAGCCTTAACTAAAATTAATAAATAACAAAATGACACTAGATTTAAACAAAATTAGGTTATGATTGTGAAGTCTAGTAAAATTAAATGAACATCTATATTTTGTGTATTTAAAGCATAAACTTTAAAGAAATGATATAGAAACTAATATCAGGACATACTTGACTGGTGGAGGTGAAGGTGGTGAGATCATCCACAGTGACAAATGACACAAAGCTGCCGATGTAATTGGCAAACCAGGCGGTAGAATTTAGTTCTGCATCACTGGCACTGTAGCATCTGGCTTCAGAGCCTATGAAACAGGAAAAAAACAGAACATTATCAAAAATGAATGTAAAGTATTCAACAGTTAATTCGTTAATAGTTGTAATACAGGCTAACAATCATATTGGGCCATCACTGATGGCTCAAATATTTACGGACCAGTGGTACTGACACTGAAACACGAGTCTACAGCTATCATAGCGACCCTGCACGGTTGGGCATAGAGGTGCTTTGTGCTAATTTGGACCAGAGTTGGGTAAGGGTTACTTTAAAAGTAATCAAAGTACTTTACTGTATTACTTTTTTTTAAAAGTAACCAGTTACTTTACTGTGTTACTCCCTGAGAAAAGTAACTCAAGCACTTCTAAAGTACTTTTGAGTATTCTACATTTCCTATTGGGCAATGGACCACAGGGCGCTAGGCCTACATTTTTACCAGTGGTCATTTTTTTGACCAGTAGAAACACAGAACGATCTGCTGCCGTAAACAACTATAGGACAACAACATTCCAGCATTTTTAATATTTCCTCTAGGGATGTTATCACACAGAGTAAAAGGGGGAAATGATGGTGTGAAACAGCAGAGGCACTTTGTCAACCCGCTGAGTTAACGTTACTGTCATTAGCATCAAGCTAGCAAACAATGGTACATCCTCACGGTCGGATATAAAGTAATAACATTAACAAATAGCGGCGGGGCTTTTACTCACCACAACTGCAGAGGCTCCCAGCTTCATTTGAAACAGACTACATTATAGACGGTCCGTTATTTATTAATCCCTCTGTATCCTTATATTTTTACTTTTTATCTGCTCCCGTTGTCTTTATAAAGTTAACATATCGCACCATCATTTCAAACTCAACACTTCCTGAATTTGTTTCAAAGAATAAAAGCCCCTTATAACCTCGACTGAGAGAATCCCTCCATTTTCTAAATAGGCTTTTTATTGTAAAACATTTGTAGGAACTTGGTTGTGGAGGATACAGTAGCTTGAATGTTTGTGTACGGTACTTCAAATGTAGCTCCTGTAGCATTTCTTCTCCACATAGAGAGCCACAAGCTTCCTGGCTTCTTTCAGACTGATAGGTTTAATGTTATCTCTGTTATTAGAACCAAAAGACAGTCGTTGCTGTTTCGGAGCTGAAGGACCAGCGTTCTAAAAGTAACGGAAGTAACTGATGGCTTGTTTGAAAATGTACTCAAGTATTTGATTACTCAAACAGCAAACTAATGCGTTAGGTTACTCGTTACTGCAAAAAGTAATCAAAGTACTTATACCCAACTCTGCTCATGAAAACATTTATACATATTGTATTCCATTTCTGCCAATATATCCCCCTAAAGCTTACACAACAGACCTTTAAAAACAAAATCAAAAACTCTTGCCCAGAAAACCTTTAGCAAGCTCTTGCTCTAAAAAAATATTTATAGTTTCAGCTGTGTTCATTCAACCTAGAGTTAAAATTAGACTAAGCATGGACAGTAAAACGTAGGTCCTTTCAAGCCACACCCACACACACATTTGCTCAAAAATTCTTCTTACCAGTCATCAAGTATGTACTGATGGTGGTGTATACATCCTGCTGTCCAAATTCAGAGTTGTTGTATGTGAAGTTATTCCCCAGTACAGAGACACTACAGGAGGAAAAACAACACAAAATTTAATGATAGCCCTATTGTCACTAAACTTTCTGACACTGTAAAAAAAAAAAAAAAAAGGGAGACTTACAATTTCTGGAAGGCAAGACATGAAGCATTCTGCACTTCATTGGAGCTGATGAGGCTCTTGCTGAGGAATCTAAGATAGTTTGTCAACCGTTGGTCAAACCAGGCGTTAACCTCGGCTCTGCTGTTGCTGCTCAGCGCCAAAGGCCAAACACAGGGGAGGATGTCCTCCTTCACATCATCTGGCACATCCTCCTAATGGCATACACATGTATTTATTTACGTTTAATGAGAGGCCGGTGTTAAATCTTTAATTTCAAATTGATGATCAAATGGTGTATTACATAGACCTGGTGTATATGGTGACAAAATCACCACTTAGATGCAACTTATATCAGCATGTAAAAGTGACATGTCTTATAAGTAATAATGTTAGTTTTATGGCACAATTTAGAAGAAGGACATACAGTTTCAAGGAAGGCAGGAGTGTTGTTGTAGTTGTTGAAGATGACACAGATGTCAGAGTCTTTATCAATCACATTGGGTTGACTGAGGAACTGATTCAGCTCTGAGGTGCTGATGGTACTGAGGAGCTGAAAGAAAAGAAACAAGTGGTTGAAAAAGTTAACAGCACAACATCTGTGGGCATTTGCATTATGGCTGTCACCAGGTGGTAACTCTTACTTTACCCTCTGTTTTGGAATTTAAAAAGGAGGCAAAAAAAAAAAAAAAGTATTGTTTTGTTTAAGTATACCTCTGACTCGCGTGTCTGTGGCAGGAGAGATGTGAACATCGACAAATCTGGAAAATCAAAGCTGAGAAAAGCGTTTCTCAAATAGTTGTAGAAGCTTCCACCACTGTAACACTTGAGGGGCGTTGGACCTGTGTTGAACACAAATGAAATCACTGTGTACCCTGATACAAAATTATAAAATTTGAGGGAAAAAAACATACTGAAATAGGCACAGGCTATTAAACAACAATATTAACATTTTTCGTTATTTATAGATGTGTATCTGTTGCACAAACCTTGGAGGAAGAGGAGGATGCTTCTGCCAATTTCCTTTTGGGTGTCATTGCTGAGTGTCAAGTGTTGTGCGTCCAGCAATTTAATCCTAAATTCAGATTAAAATTAGTCTGAAGCAATTAAAAAATATATATAATCCCAATGATTATGACCCAGACCAAAGAAATTCTTACAACTCTTGGCTGCTGTTACAACTCCTGTTATTCCCGATGTCAAATAAAGGTGTCACCAGGCTGGGAGAGAGATTAACCACCAGAGGGCTCAGTCGAATCCTGAGCCACTGCAGGAACTCTGTGTCATTGATGGCCGAAGCGGACAGATCCCCTCTGTCAATTACTGCCTGGAGGAAGGCAGATTTCACCTCCTCTGTGTAGTTGACTGGGTGTTCCTGGGAGAATTTTGCATAAAATAAATAAGAGTTGGAACTGAATGGTTTACAGGATAGAAAAAATGGTATGTTATTGATCATGTTACCATTTATGAGTCATTTGTCTACTTGTATTTGAGAAAGCCAAATATTTTTGTTCTCTTGTTGCTTTTAAAATCCAATTTAAGACGGGCTAAAAAAACATCTATGGAAATATCAAGACATGCACTAGCTTTGAGCCTCTGGGAAGGTGGGCCACTGTGCCTGCTTGAGAGTTTAGCAGGCTCACTAAGTTAAAAACTGAAAACAATGAAATGTTAGCTGTGGTACTGAAGAAACAGGACCACCCCATTCTGCACTTGAAATAACCAACCTTGACATTTGCAGGAATATTGACTTCAAAGCATGCTACAGCAGCTGATTAGTTGACTGTTAGTTGTCTTAAGTTAGCCTGAAAAATTATGTTAGCAAGTGTTTGCTAGCATGTTCAACAAGCCACGATGAAAGTCAGGATGTTTGCCTGTCTAAAAATATAATATTTGCTGTTGTTTACAGGTAATTTCTTACTCATGTTATTGCTACAATAAAACAGTTTCAGGAGGTGGACACAAAATGACACCTTTTTCTTTATGCTAGCTTGTTCAACAAGCCACAAGGAGATACCTAAAGAACTAAAAATTTGTTTATATTTAGCTGTCTCATGTAACTGCTACAAAAATAGTTTAATGTAACTGATGTAAATAGCTGGGCAAAGTATTAGTAATGCCTCTCAGTATACAGTGCCCGAGGGATGCCATTTTTCTGTAGGCTGACGCGGAAGTTAATGAAGCTAGGATTTATTGCAGGGCAGACCACATTGGTTTTAGCTAAGTCTGCTCAATAAACTGGCATTTCAGTGTTAATGATGTTGCAAAAGCCATGCATTTTAATTTCAGTTGGGTTATAAAGTTACTATTTGATAAAGCATGTTTCAAATCTGTTGGCTTGTGTTTGAGTGAAGCAAAAATGAAAATGAAGCAATTTGAGTATTATTAAGCAAAAAAGAAAACGTCAGCTATACTAATGTTTACCTCAATGGCCGGTGAGACTGTGTCAAAGAAAGTCCCAAAGTCAACAGGGTCAATGGCTGTCATAATTTCTGTCACGTCTTCCATGTCCTGTAGCTGTGAGGGAGTTGCTGCAAGGTGGGCCAGCTGACTGATAGTAAGAAGATCTGCAACCTCCACCTAAAAGTGACAAGCAGTATTTCAGTAAGCAAACACAACAGTGGAACTCTCATAGTAGAACTCTCACCTATTGTCACAAAGTAAGCTAATCACCTGACTTTTTAGTATTTGCAGTCACTGTGTAAAATATTTTTTGTCTTGAAGAAGGAACAAAGGCAAGTAATGTCCAGTGACAAAACCAGTGTTCATTTTGTTAATGAAAACTATGACAAAGTAATATTTATCTGCTTCTTAAATGTGAGGTTGATAAGTCAAAGGTTACAGTGAACCTGGAAACAAACAAGTAGTTGTCTAGTTGTCTGAAATCAAAATCTTAGAGAGATTTGGAGCTTTGCAAATGATGATGAGCATGTGTGTGCTGGTAAATCATTCTTTAAACCTGTCAAAAACTCTGAGAAATAGAGGAAAAAGTAGTGTGTTTAAAGTATGAAGAAATCGTTTGTGGTTGTAGGAAAAAAATTAAAATGAAATGAAATTTCATTACTTGATACAACCCGTCACCTTTATGCCTATTTCTGATACCTGTTTTAGCCCAATTGGATCAGAAGAAAAAGAAAAAGTTTAAAAAAGTTTACCAAAATGTAATGAGTTTTTGTCAACTTAATTTTTGGAGCTGTTGTCAACTAAAACTAGACTAAAACTATGAAGAATAAAAATAAATAATGTGACTAAAACTAACAAGCATTTTTTTCTGAAGACTAAAATTAAGACTAAATCTAAAATTGCTGCCAAAATTAACACTGGTTCCTTGGGCATAAATGCACACAGCACCTCTCTTAGACCAGGTTTTTGTTGGTCAGTGGCGCAGTCACTTTCTGCTGGTCAAAATAGTAATACACAACCTGAACACACCTCATTTTAAGACCTGCACACAGACGGGCACAAGTACAGTTGCTATTTACATAACATGGGCACTGGCCATCAAAATGACAACTGTGTTGGTCTGAAAATAGCAATGACAGCTCTATTGTGCGTTGCTGTGAGCCAGGTTTGAGATAGGGTCCTTGGTTCAACTAACTGCAGTGCTTTTCCCCATTTGCCTGTTAGATTCAGATTGTCTAGGTTGGTGTGAAATTTGTCCATCAGACTCTTGTTTGGACTAAAAAACTGAATTGAGTTGGTTCATTTCTAAGCCCACTCTTGTGTCTGGATTTTTTGGTATTAATTCAAAAATTAAAATACTGTTAAATCTTCTGATTATAAACTCTAATGGAGGTGAAATTATAAACAATCTGTATTACCAGTATATACAGTACATGCTAATCATGGTAACTCATATTCTTGTTACCATGGAATTATGGGGAATTTCCTGAATCCATCAGAGAGTAAATGGATTGAAAAAGTGGTGTGTTGTGCTTGTATCCAGGGCAGAGTATTTTGTCAGTTCCTTTTTAAAAAGTGAGTGAATCATGGTGATCCTACAGTAACCATACCCCCTGCAAGACTCCTCTTTTTCATCCTATTTCTACTTCTTCGTCATTATTCAGAACATATATAGTCAAGTTTTACTTTTAAGCAATAATGCTCAAAATAAGTTATTGTTTCATGACCTCTTTGCGTCAGTGGAGAATATATACTAACACATAAGGTTCCATGTAGCACTGATGATGGAGGATGACAGTCACCAAAACGGTCCACTTTTTGGTGACTGTCCGGTCCAAGTGAAAAGTTACCTGTCTGTCCACATGACTATATATTTACACCCCTTGGTGCATTTGTAATGAGCCAGTGTGACTATGAAAGTGACAAGGACTAAAAGGCAACACTTACTCCATTAAAATTGTTCTTCAAGGTCACAAAATCCATGTAGGAGGCATGCACACGGAACTGACCAAAGTTGTCTTTGAGCCAACGTCTGTCATCATTTACAGGTTCAACGCAGGAGCGACCTAAGTATCAAGATACTGACTTTTTAAATTGAACATGGCATACAAATCATTGCCATGTGGATTTATAGACAATTTACAGCACACAAGTACTAGCAAATGCAATGTCATGCAATTATTCTATCTAAGTTACCTGATGAGGAATGTGTCCGAAGAAAGTCCATTATGAATGCAAAAACCTGTTGGGTCTGCCTCACGGAGAGGTGAGTGAAAACATTGTCGCAACCCTTGACACTGTGAAAACAATGAAAAATTCCTCTATTCACCAAAATGTGTAACAGAATGTTTCCATTTTCTTTTTCCATTCCCTTTTTAAACATTTCTGGAGGAATAGAAAAATTGTTTCCACTCACATCTCTTGATATGAGTCACAGCTGATATTCCGTGGAATGATTTCAAATGTGCTTGACATGATGCCTGGGAGGAACAGGGGTAGGTAGACCTGGAACCATAACTTGAATCCCTCAGCATCTAGCATGGATAGTTCTGGGCCAAGTGCAACTAGTGTCAGATTTAGAATGGTGTCACGCACTCTTGGGTCAATGGTTGTCAGGTTTTGCTAGGAAAAAAAATGAAATTTTAAATAAATAAGTCATTTGATACTTTTTTTTTAATTTAGTGGAAAAATTCATAACTAAATGTGATGAAAATACTTACCTCTGCAGCACCACTAACAAATCCATCAAAGAAAGAGCCAAGGTCTTCCACACGTGATGACGCAGTAAGTTCTGTGAACACAATTCTCACAAGGGTTTCATTTGACAAGTTCTTTGGTTCAAGGAGCAATTCCGCTTTTTGTGCTGAAGACAGAGAGTCTAGTACTGTCGCCTAAGAGAGGAACAGAAGACAAAAAACATCAGAAATATTCATTTTTTTTAAACAAGGTATTTTTATTGATAATTCAATAAAGATGCACAAGCATCAACAAACAAACATAGAACCAACAAGAGCAAAAAGACAACCGCACCCACCCAACAACCCAGAAACAAACAGAGAAAGCCAGATCAGCAAAAGGAAATCCAATAGACAAGAACAAAAAATAAATAAATGAAAAAATATATTTTTTTAAATCAATAAAATAAAAAAGGAAAAATAACGACAAATTAATTAACGTGTGACATAACTAGGGGAGTATAGCATGTTTTGCATGTTTCATTACAATTTTTTAGCTTCCATACTTGCTACAAATGTTAAAAATGGTTGCCAGGTGGTATAGAAGCGTACAGTTAATCCTTTGATAAAACAACAAATTTTCGCCAATTGTAAATGATGCACAACATCCTTAATCCAATGCCCATAAATTGGAGGTAAAGACTCTTTCCATTTACACAGGATGAGCCTTCTGGCCGAAAGTGAGCAGAAAGAGACAATGTCCGCTTGGGCAGTTAACATCCAGAGGAGTAACTCCAAATATTGCCATGGACATAGATGGGGCAACTAGCTGTCCAAGCATTGTTGAAAAAGTTTTAGATATTAAATCCCAGAAATAAAACAGTTTTGGACATGACCAGAAGGTGTGACATAAAGTGGCTGAAGACTGTTTACACCTGTCGCATGTAAGATTAGTATAACTGCTAATCTTAGCCAACCAAGCTCTGAACCAGTGGAGTCGGTGTACAATCTTAAATTGAACAACAACGTGTCTCAGACAAATAGAAGATTAATACATTTTTTGAATAGCTTTATGCTACACCTCGTCTGATATCTGTTCTCCATTATTCTCCTCCCATCTCTGCTTTATAGTGTCCAAGGCTGCAAGATTATGAGCACTGAGTAATTCGTATGTTTGACTTATGGACTGTTTTTTAGCTATGTTACATTCAAAAACAGAATCTAAGAGGGATGGGTAAGGGCAGGAAGGGAAACACCCAAGATGAGAAGCCGCAAAGCTTTGGAGCTGCAAGTAACTGTAAAAGTGTACTCAGTAGATGTCAATTTTTTTTAACTAGCTGGTCAAAAGAGGCATAAGTGTCATCAATATAGAGATCACGTACCGAGGTGATTCGACTGTTTGACCATGTATCAAATGCTGCATCTATTGTAGACGGAGTAAACATTTGGTTCTTTGCCACTGGTGCAGCAAGTGAAGGGTCCATTAGTTTGAAGTGTCGTGTGAACTGATAAAAAAAATCTTAATAGCAGACTTTACAATTGGATTTAATGTGACGTTAGGCAAAGACTGTGATAGTGGCAATTTAGTACATAGTATTGTCAGTGTAGATTCTCTGTCATCCAGGTCATGGTAATTGTAAGCGCTATTACAATTGGCTATGGCCATCTACGTCAAGCTGGAACTGACTGAGAATCTTCACTGACAATACTATGTGCTAAATTGCCACTATCACAGTCTTTGTTTCTAAGAAGCCATCTTCGTCAAGCTGGAACAACCATCGTTAAACAGAGGGGGTGGCTTACGACACCACTTACTGACTCTGCAAGGGTTCCCATCCACACAGGGTTTAAAGCCTGCAACTTCATACCAGTCATTTAGAACTGAAGAAGCTTCTTGAATGAGAGGCGAAACGTCTTCAAGAAACGCAAACAAGTCCAGTTGCCTACAATATAGTACTTACGAGCACATAGTATTGATAGACGAGCAAACTGCATGAATGCTCTCTCCATTATTACCCAGCTAGCAGTAATGTCTTTCCTTAACCAATATAATATTGCTGTAATGTTAGCTGACCAATAATAGTATAAAAAATTGGAAGTGACATGCCCCCTGTTTTACAAGGTCTTTGTAGTATTCTTTCTTTTGTTCTGGGTGGTTTCTTGTCCAAATTAAAGTTGAAATTTGACTGTTTAAATTGCTGAAAAAAGATTTTGTAATAAATATTGGCAGACTCTGAAAATATAGAAAGGTTTCGGTAAAATAATCATCTTGATTGAGTTCATTCTTCCTCTAAGAGAGAGGGATAATGGGTCCTGCTTCATACGTAACAAAAGCGGTTTATAATTGGCTTTATATAGATCTTTATAATAACGTGTAATCCAAATTCCCAGATATCTAATTTTTTTGGAGCTGATTTTAAAGGGGATTAAAGAAAGAGAAGCATCCTGGTTTGCAGTCCCAATTGGCATTAATTTGCTTTTCTGAAAATTGACTTTATAGCTGGATAACTGACCAAATTTATTAAGCAGCTATAAAGTGTGGTAAACTAGAAGACGGATCAGATATATAAAGTAACATGTCCTTAGCATACAATGATACATTATGTTCTAGGCCATCCTCGTTTAACCCCTTTGGTATCTGCGGACATTCTCAAAGCCTTGGCAAGTGGCTCAATTGCCAAGGCAAACAAAAGTGGGGATAAAGGACATCCCTGCCTGGTACCGCATTGTAACTCAAAAAAGGGCGATTTAAAACGTCTGCAGCAGCTAGTGGGCATTGGTGTTAGCGCCCTGGATTGGTTCAGGACCCCTGCTTTTCTCCCTGTATATGCTTCCCCTAGGGTCTATCCTCAGAAAGCATGGTGTCGCTTTTCATTGCTATGCTGATGACAGCCAGATATATGTCCCCCTGAGTAAAAGCGATGCCTTTTCCCTCAAACCCCTGCTGTCATGTCTTGAAGATATCAAAGCCTGGATGGCCCTAAACTTTTTAAATTTTAATGGAAAAAAAAACAGAGGTGATGGTGTTTGGCCCCAGCGGCTCCTGTGTTTCCTCCCCTGTTGGTCTGGGTCCTTTGGCAGTTTATGCAAAGTCTACTGTTACTAACTTGGGTTTTAAGATGGACAGTGATTTTAAATTGGACCACCAAATTAGTGCAGTTTTAAAGTCGAGTTTCTTTCACCTCAGGCAGCTTGCTAAGGTGAAGCCTTTTCTTGCACATCAGCACTTTGAAGCAGTAATCCATGCCTTCATTACATCTCGGCTGGATTACTGCAATGCACTTTATTTTGGAGTTAGCCAGTCCTCCCTTGCACGTCTCCAGTTAGTCCAGAATGCTGCCGCTCGTCTGCTAACTGGAGTACGAATGAGAGAGCACATTACACCCATCCTGGCCTCCCTCCACTGGCTGCCTGTGCACTTTAGAGTTCATTTTAAGATCCTTTTATTTGTTTTTAAATCTTTAAATGGCCTCGCCCCGCCCTACCTCTCTGAGCTTCTTCACCCCTACGCCCCTGCCCGGTGCCTCAGGTCAGCTGATCAGCTGCTCCTTGAGGTACCGAGGTCCAAGCGAACGCTTAGAGGAGACCGTGCATTCTCTGTTGCTGCTCCAAAAATGTGGAATAATCTACCTCTGCACATCAAACAGGCCTCCTCACTGTCTGTTTTTAAAACCCACCTTAAAACCCACTTTTACTCACTGGCTTTTAACCCAGCATGAGACCTCGTTCTGTTTTTATTTGTTTGTTGCTGTTTTTATTGTTTTTTTTTTGTTTTTACTGCTTTTTATTATCTCACTGTTTTGTTGTTTTATGACCTCCTATGTACAGCACTTTGTTTCAGCTGTGGTTGTTTTAAAGCGCTTTATAAATAAAGTTGAGTTGAGTTGAGATATTTTATTATTAGTACGCACTGCAGCAACCGGGGATGAATAAAGGATCGTAACCCATGATATAAATTTAGGGC
>NC_065519.1:29056497-29095688 GCF_006386435.1 Epinephelus moara | reverse complement strand
GAATTGAGAGCAAGTTTGGTGAAGCACCTTTGTATTGTAGTGCATCAGGGGAATGACTCAAGCCATCATCAAGGACAATAGATACAAGAAGCATTTGAGGAATTTATCATTTTGAGTTAAATCTGGGCCCCTGATTAGATTCGGCAAGAATTCTTCAAGGCCAGGACAAGTTTTAAGTGGTTGCTTTGCCAGTCAAAGTCATCTTATTCAAGACGTTTTTCAAAAATGTTTTTTTTTTTTTTTTTCTTTTTTTAATGAAAGGTCCTTATTTGATTTTGCAAAATTTCCTCTCATGCTCATTACTACTCTTATCTGGTCAGTTTGCTTGCCAAGTCTTTGGAAAGATATTGCAACCGATCGGTTACACATTCACCTGTTTGATGATGTTTGCAAAAGCCTCGAAGAACTCATCAAACTCCTCTTCATCAGGGGCCTCTGTCAAGCCTGTCAACATTGTCTTTACAAAGGCCACATCTTCCAAAGCCCCCCTGTCTGGATCCAGGAGCAGCTCAGCCTTCTGGTTTGGTGAGAGTTGCTCCACAGCCTCTTTCTGTGACAACATGAAGTAGTGTTGTCACATATATATGTATATATATATATATATATATATATATATATATATA
The DNA here is from genome assembly GCF_006386435.1 of Epinephelus moara. NCBI lineage: Eukaryota > Metazoa > Chordata > Actinopteri > Perciformes > Serranidae > Epinephelus > Epinephelus moara. The sequence continues at coordinate 29,095,065 of NC_065519.1, read as the reverse complement.
TATGTATATATATACATTTATATATGTGTCTGTGTTTTTATATAAATATTGAGAATTAATAGAATGACTCACTGCAGAGAAATTGCTGTTAATTTTGTAAAGATCCTCAAGACCTGCAAAGACTGAAAAGATTCCAATATTTCTTTTCAGCCATTCTGCACTTCCATTTACATGTTGTGTGCACCCAGGCTCTGTGAATTATTTAATAGAATAAGAACAACAGATATTTGATTAAATAACAACTTTAAAATAGATAGATAGATAGATAGATAGATAGATAGATAGATAGATAGATAGATAGATAGATAGGTTTGAGTTAAAGATCTAAGACTTTTTTTGCATGCGCTCAATTGTTCTCTTAAATTTTGGTCACAAACATAAAAATCTGTGTAAGTGAGCACTTCCACTTTTCCAAGATAATCCAACTAAATGACAGACACTCAACAAAATGTAATAGATCCTATCCTCCTCCTACATTTTGAGGGAACATGCTATGGCATGCCAACTTCAGAAATGTCCACCAGAGCTGTTGTCCATGAACTGAATGTTCATTTCACTCCTATAAGATGCCTCAAATGTCAATTTCCTGAATTTGGCAGTACATCCAACCAGCTTCACAACAGCATGACTGTTACAACAACAAACTGTGTCAGGTGACCCTGCTAAAGATGATGAGCATGCAGATGAGAGCATCCCTGAGACTGTTTGTGATAGTGTGTGTAGAGGTTCTTTAGGTGTGCAGACCAGCTGGTGCATCAGTTGTCCCAATGGGTGGTCTTAGACAAACTTGCAGATGGAGACACTGGATATGGAGGTCCTAAACTGGTGTGGCTACATGTGGTCTGCAGTTGAAAGGCTAGTTGAACGTGGTGCCAAATTATTATAAACAACATTGGAGGTGAAATGAACATGCATTTCACAGGCACATGCATTTCACAGGCACATGATGACACCTGTATCATNTATACATTTATATATGTGTCTGTGTTTTTATATAAATATTGAGATTATATATATATATGTATGTATATATACACATGTATAAACGGTGGCATCCTGGTTTGAATATTCTAAACATTACAAATAACTTTACAAATAAGTCTCTGCTTATCCCTTACATAACACTATATAACTCATTTTTCTCTGACACATTTAGCACATGTTTTTATCCTTTTACCTGGTAAGTCCTTTCTTGATAGGTAAGCTTGAATGAAGTGTGTATAGATTAGCTCTCCCTCCATTCTTTGAGATGTCTCCAGTTCATCAGTCATAGCGTCAATCCTTGAAAATACATTTTCATTATTCTTTCTCTTATGACATCAAAAATGTAGATCATAACTCATAGAACAACAACAAACAAAACCATGAAAACAACAAAGGACAGCAGCCTCCTAGCAGCATGTTGATCTTTTTACAGCATACTTAAATATTTACATAGTTCTATGATTAATTATTATTTTAGTCATTAATTTATTTACTAATCATTTATAAGAGTTAGACTTCAGCATTCATCTGCATGCATTAAAAAAAATGGAATTGAATTCACTTACAATTCTTGGAAAGAACTGCAGCTGAAGTTTTGACTGCTCAGCTGGGTCAGGAAGTTTTCGTCAACATAGGGCAGAAGAGGAGCCATTTTTACTGAGAACCACCGTCTGATGAATCTTAGGTCACTGTGGTTACCCAGATTTAGACTGTCCAGGACTCCAAACATATCCAGAACATTGAATCCAGACTCATTGGCACCCTGTTATGAAATAAAGTTGCAATCAATTATTGATTGGAGCCATATTTGTCATATCAACATCTTTTGAATGTTATTCAAAAAACTATGGGGAACTCAAAATTAGTAAAACTGAATAGGCAGTAGTGTAACCGCACCTCCGAACATTAGAGTAGAACCTGCTACCACACTTTCAAACTGATAACTGATAAATAATTTAGAGTGGTAACGGGTCGTAGCACAAAATTCTACCAAAGTCATTCATTTTTTCTAATGTTGTTAAAGACTCCCATTTTGATATAAATAAGTCTAATTTTTCATATTATGAAATATAGCAGCAGGAGGGAATTTCGGGTTCAGGGTCTTTTTCAACAGGAGGAATTGCCCAAAACTTAAGCTGCAAGCAGCAGCAAGTGGGTTTCAGGCTTGCGCCCTTTTTGATTAATGATGGCCAATGGTTTTCACTGATCTTGCTCAGTTATAGTCCAAATATGTAACTCAGTCCCACAAGTCTGTATACCAAATTTGGTGTAATAACTGTTTCAAATTATGCAAATTAGCAACAAATCCAGCATTTTTTATATTTCGTTTCAAAGATATGAGGTAAATGTTTTTTGAATGTGCTTGTTGAGCAGCTCAAGCTTTATCGGTCATTGATTACATCAACATAAATAAATGCACAAGCTTAGAAAATATGAGGCAACTTATATAGCCTACCAGTTGAAAGAGGACTTTAAAAGTTGACTTCACAATCTGTCCGAGGCTTTGTTCCAACTCCCTGGATTTGTCCTCTGGTAAGCTTGCATTTTCACCCCTTTCACAGGACAGCTCCTCTGCCAGCATGTCCACTGCAGCACATATCTAGAGGAAACAGAGATTTGTTTGTCATACACAACAACACTGGAAGACGACAGGTGTGAGTTAATGTCAGTATGTGAACACAAGGGGGCGTCATTTATCACCACTGCTTGGTGGTGACGTTTAAAAATTGAACACACTATTGGGTTTATGGAGCATTTTGAATTTACAGTGAATGTGAATTCTGAAAGACTCACTCTCTGACCGGCATCTCGCAGATTTATTGCATGGCATGTTTCCTGGAAACCATCACTTGGATTGGAGGCATTGCTTTTTGAACAAATACAGTGGTGAAACAAAAATGAACATCACATTTAACATTAATATAAATTTGGAAAAAAATTATATTCCTGGTCAACGCTTGTGTGTGAATGTGTTAGGTTAAACATTTAACAGTGTTATGGGAAACTGCATACTGACCTGTTTTCAGATTTCACTGAACCTGGTCCTACAAATATCAATATAAAATGATTATATAGAATGAACAGTGTGGTGACACTCTGAGTACAAACTTAATTTCAAAATAAAAACATTCTTAAAGAAATGTTTCTCCTTACCTGATGTCATATTTGACTGAAATACAAAATAAAAGCACACTGATTCAGTATTTTGTACAATTTTGTTACGGAAGAAACAAAAAACTGAGAATTACATTTAGTGCTACAAACACAGCAAATAAACTTAATATTGCAGAGACCAGTGTTGATAAAGTACAAACATCTGTGGCATTTCTATGTATTGTTTTTATATTGTGACTCCATAAAATAATATATTACTTACTACGTAGGAATTAGTGTAAATGTTGTGAAGATCCTCACGACTCGCAAAGACTGAAAAGTTTCCAATATTTCTTTTCAGCCATTCTGCACTTCCATTCACATTTTGTGTGCATCCAGGATCTGTAAATTATTTTGAAAAATTCAAGAGTTCAAAAAAATGAAGTTGGTATTCTTTTATGCCAACAAGGTGAATTGTGATTGGTATATGCTCATCCCATTTTGAATGTATTTGATTAGGAGTTACCAATGTGCAAGCAATCCCTACTGTTAATTTATGATTTGCAAAGAATTTTTAGTGTTTTTATGATCTTCTTAGTTTGTCCCTCATATACACCTTTGATTCATTTTTCTCTGACACATTTAGCGCATATTCGTATCCTTTTACCTGGTAAGTCCTTTCTTGATAGGTATGCTTGAATGAAGTGTGTATAGATTAGGTCTCCATCCACCTTGGGAGATTCCTCCAGTTCATCAGTCATAGCCTCAATCCTTGAAAATACATTTTCATTATTCTTTCTCTCAGAACAACAAACATGTAGATCATGTGTCATCAAACAGGAACAATCAAACCATGAAAACAAGAAAGGACAGCAGCCTCCTAGCAGCATGTTGATCTTTTTACAGCATACTTGAATATTTACATAGTTCTATAATTAATCATTATTTTAGCTACATTAACAACAATTTAGTTCATTTACTAACCATTTATAACAATTAGACTTCAGCATCCATCTGCATGCATCAATAAAATGGAATTGCATTCACTTACAATTCTTGGAAAGAAGTGCAGCTGAAGTTCTGACTGCTCAGCTGGGTCAGGAAGTTTTCATCAACATGGGGCAGAAGAGGAGCCATTTTTACTGAGAACCACCGTCTGATGAAGCTTAAGTCACTGTGGTTACCCAGATTTAGACTGTCCAGGACTCCAAATGTATCCAGAACATTGAATCCAGACTCATTGGCACCCTGTTATGAAACAAAGTTGCAATCAACTATTGATTGGAGCCATATTTGTCATATCAACATCTTTTGAATGTTAATTAAAATTGTGAAAAGCTCAAACTTGTCAATTCTCAACTAAATAGGTGTTAAATAATAGTGGAGCCCCACAACCAAACATTCAAACATCGTAGAAGAACATGCCATCACAAACTGATTGGCTGATGGATCATTTTGTGTAGTAGTGTTATAACACTAAATCCAACCAAAGTTTTTGTTTTTTTTTTAAAGATATTTTTTGGGGCATTTTTGCCTTTAATTAACAGGACAGCTAAGCGTGAAGGGGGGAGAGAGAGGGAATGACATGCAGCAAAGGGCCGCAGGCTGGACTCTATCCACTAAGCCACCAACGCCCCGAACCAAATGTTATTAACATTTTTTTATGCTACCAAAAACCAAAAGTTGGCCGATTGACGCCGATGTTAACACTTATACTTTCATCACTAATAGAATTGCAGGGAATAAGGTGTTTTACTTAGAAATGATGTTCCTGTGCTACTTTTTGCACTATAACCTACCTCTGTTAAATTGGCAATAATAAGAAGAACTCTGGTACTGTGAACATACATGAGAATGTCTTAATTCATATAGACTTTGCATGATTATTTTATTTCCCAGAGGTGTACTGCCTTTTTGCACATCATATTTTTGATTTATTTTGTGTTCAAATTGTTCATATGCTGCTTGTTCCACACAATTTCTGATAATAAAAGTATTTGACAATAGTAAAATGTTCTTCCTTCAATTTATATCTTTGTAACAAGTGTTTGAACTATTTAGGCCATCAAAAGCAGGTATTTCGGGGTTTTTTAAATTGAAAAACGTAAAAATTTAAACGGCCGATATATCGGTTATCGGATTTTTTTATTCCATAATATCGGAATCAGCATCGGCCCCAAAAAATCCACATCGGTCGGGCCCTAATAAACATGAGTATACATTAAAATTATGTGTTTTCAAGTTGGGTCTTGTTTAAGTGCAAACAAGTGAAATATGATGCCACTATAACTATGTCATAGTTCCACACTCATTAGAGTATGCCCCTGTTTTAGATGTCTTGTAATAAAGACATTTTTTTGTTTACCATTTTGACGAATATGATATACTATCTAGCATATATTTGCAACCTTATTGGAATAAGGTGAATGTTTTTGAATGGACCTGTTCATCACCTAGAGTTTAATCTGTTAGTGATTATAGTAATTTGAAGTCCAAAAACATAAAAAAAAACATACATGTTCCACAAATTGAAAAAAAAAAAATCGAAAGCAATTATATACCAGTTGAAAGAGGACTTTAAAAGTTGACTCCACAATCTGTCCGAGGCTTTGTTCCACCTCCCTGGATTTGTCCTCTGGTAAGCTTGCATTTTCACCCCTTTCACAGGACAGCTCCTCTGCCAGCATGTCCACTGCAGCACATATCTAGAGGAAACACAGATGTGTTTGTAATACACAGCAACACTGGCAGGTGTCAGGTGTGAGTTAATGTGAGCATGTGAACAAAAGGGGGTGCCATTTATCACCACTGCTTGGTGGTGACTTTCAAAAGTTGAACACACTATTGGGTTTATGGAGCATTTTGAATTTACAACTATTGTGAATTCTGAAAGACTCACTTTGAGACCGGCATCCTGTAGATTTATTGCATGGCATGTTTCCTGGAAACCATCACTTGGACTGGAGGCATTGCTTTTAGAACAAAATACAATGGTGAAACAAAAATAAACATCACATTGAACTTTAATATAAATCTGAATAAAAATGATATTCCTGGTCAACGCTTATGTGTGAATGTGTTAGGTTAAACATTTCACAGTGTTATGGGAAACTGCATACTGACCTGTTTTCAGATTTCACTGAACCTGGTCCTACAAATATCAATATAAAATGATTATATAGAATAAATAGTATGGTTACACTTTGAGTACAAACTTAATCTCACAATTATTAGTTAATTATTAATTAAGTTAAGAAAGAATTAGGTAAAGAAAGGTTTCTCCTTACCTGATGTCGGATTTGACTGAAATATGAAATTAAAGCACGCTGATTCAGTATTTTGTACAGATGGAACATATAAAACTATTACATAGAGTATTAAATTTAGTGCTACAAGAAAAGCAAATAGACTTACGTTTGCAGAGACCAGTGCTGATATACATACTGGAAGAATGAAAGACAAAAAATACATGTTTGGAATTTAATTTAATGTGTATTGGCAGAAGAGTTCGTAATCACCTTTCAAATATTGGTAAATAAAATTCAAAAAAAGATGGGGAAACACTTACCAACACTGGCTACTGAGAGTAGCAGAACTTGCACTGAAGTTCCAGGGCCACCCATCATGAAAACAGTTCTCTGCTCACCTTTTCATTTCTTAACCTTAAGCAATCTTCAACTATGTAACTGGCATTATCGAAGATAACAAATAAATGAGAAAAGGGAAATAATCATAGTGAGAAGTATGTGCATATCTTGCCATCCTGCATGTCGGTTGTGAAAGAAAATAAATGTAAACCAATACAACCAATTTACCTGTAAGTTTCAGTGAGAACAAAACTCTAGCATGCAAAAAAAGTATGCATCTCTGTACTTAATTTTCAATTGCAGCGCTTAGCGTTACATCTCACATAACATATTCTATCCAAACAATAATATCTGAAAAATCATTAATATTTGCGTTGTAGTTAGATTTTCAAAGTGTAGGAATTACCATGATCTGTCTTCGGTTTCTATTTTTAAAAAAACATTTTACATGCATAATTAAGCTCACACATCACTGAAGTTATAAGTAATATTAAATATGTTTTTTGATTAATTTTAAAAACAAACCTGACTGTGCCACTCAAACCTTGTGAAGCCAAGTACATCCAGTGATGAGATGTATACAGTTAAAATTATCTTTCATTCAAGTTTCTCAGAATAAACACTTTTACCCTTGCTTAAACAATAAAAAGACACAGTATAATAAGCCATAGAAAGATGCACAACTGGTTGAGCTCACCTCTCTATCTCCTCTGCTCTGTGAGAGAAAGGTGAGGATTGCAATCATAGGTGAAGCAGGTTTTCATTGGGTGGGGCATACAAATCATCGCTGAACTTCAGATATGAAGTATGTGCACGATGCTCAGAATGTTCTGTAAGGAGGTGGAAAATTCCATTTGATTGAAACCAGTACACTGTGAAAGCTTGTCTGTTTTATAGTTAGGTCAACACATAACTACATAACCCAATACAATACACAGGAATTATGGGCCGTCATTTATTACTGTTTATGTAAATGTCAATGAACTTGGATAACAATGGACTTACGTTTATCCCTTTCAAAACAATCAATATGATGAGTCATATGAGCAGCTACTGATCTCCAGCATCTATGGCTCAGGACTAGTTAAGGTTAGGTAACTTCTTGGTTAAATAAGGAAAGCTTGTGGTCAAGGTTAGGGTTAGGGAAAAAACACCAAATACTTATTTTCTTCCAATGTACACATACTGGTGCACACATTGTACATTGGGCTGCATTGTTATTAAAGGGAGAACTGCAGCCACTGTTCTGCTGCTGACTTGCTGCTCAAGGTACCGTCACACCTCAGTCACCATAATGTTCCACGAAACCAAGAGACAGGTGCACACTGATTGATTTGCAGCCCATTTTTTTCTCTTGGAAGTTTGCTGTCATCAAATTGAGAAGCCCTGACTTGAGCTGCATACTGCTGGAGGAACCCTCTTCCATACCATATTGTCTTCTTCGATACAATTCTGAGCTGGATCATGTCTGTGTGCTTTTTTGATCATTTACTAATTTCAACACCTGTAACAGCTTTGCACTGGTGCGCAGTATATGTGGCCTAACTGGGTGAGTTTCTAACTAAGTCCACAGATAAATTCAAGTCTTAGCAAACTTTTTAATTCATTAATGATCATGCCAATTACTAATGTGTACAAGCAAATAGTACGCTAACAGGTGTAGTGTAAAAGTCAAAACCCTCACCCTCATCAGGTGTTAAGACCACACATGTTAGTGTGTAGACTTCTACAAAAAACTAATGCTGCATTTATACATAATATGCAATGTAACTGTGTGAACTCTTAGTGACATCTCAGTTGTGAACTCTTATTGACTCATATATGCAATATAACTGTGTGAACTCTTAGTGACATCTCAGCTGTGAACTCTTATTGACTCATATGACTTATCACGCGCTGTGTAATGATATAATGCATCAACCTACACTCACATAATGTTGTGAACTTACAGTGACACTCATACAAGTTACCACGCGCTGTGTGAAAGAAGAGAGAACACTCACTTGATTGTACTGTCTAATGCATTTAAGAATTATATTACACTCACTTGATTGTATGACCTAATGCACTTAAGAGTTATATTATACAGGAAAGATCACACACACACTCAAATGATTGTATTACGGAAGCACGAGGGACTGTAGCATGAGAGTCCCCAGAGATCACATGTTTTTAAAAAATAGAGTGAGAGCGAGTCCGGAAATACTGGTGGCAGATTCCAGTTTGAGCCAGAACATAGGCAGAGTCTGCCACCAGTAGAAACGGATCGAAATGGGAAGGACTACAGAAATGGGTGGAGATCTCTTCGACCTCCACCAGCATATAAGCCAGAGCACCGAAAGCAGAAGTCAGTCGTCCTCCGGAGGCTGACTCATGAGTTTGTCTGTGTTATTGCCTGTAAACACAATAAACTCGATTGCATCAGAGTCTGCCTCTCTCCAGTGCTTTTTTAAGTACCTGTCAGCCGAACCTAAGATACTGAATTGACAACAGAAGACTTTTTAGAAGAAACAAGGAGGACAGGATCGGGAGCCGCCAGGCCCATTTCCAGGCACCGATTTTTGTCACTTCACAGGCTATGGGCTGGTATGATTCACTGACTTGTCTAGTTTAAAATAGAGTGTCTTCTAATGAAGATCAGCAGGATTATTATGAGTTAAGTAATGCAGTAAAACCTATGGAGGCCCATTAAGTCCCACTGTATTATTCACTCATGAGCTGAATACGTTGACTTGTACTGACATGGTTAGGGAGTAACAAAATACAAGTAACTACATTACGACTTTAGAATACAAAATATGAGTAACCGTTATATTGTGTTCACACTGGTCGAATAAAACGCAAGTAGATGTGAATTCCCGCTTGGCGGTGCGATGGACTTGACGCAAATGACGCAAACCACACAAATCAAGCGGTGTGAATGAAGTGAGTAGCACGATTTTCTGTCATATGCTTATTCACAAGAGTTGAAAAATCTGAATTTCAGTGACCAATTCGTGCTGCAATAGCCAACCAACACTGAGATCCTCCGGGGACGTCACTGGGGACGTAACGGCGGAAGTTAATTTATTGATTCAGCGATTTCACGCGAGTTATTCGCATGTATGAAATGAGTCAGCACAAAATATTCTAGCATTCAAACTCTCACGAGTAACGTGAGGTGAAAATTCACAGTATTTATAGTATTTAGAATACCATCCTAACACTGCGTACAGATTATGAGTCATACACCAAAATGCATTAAAATCTAATGCAGAAGTATTTTGTCACTCACATTGCATACATAAGTCACATTATACATCAAGGTCAAAGACTTTGACATATGATTAAAGTGTCATCCAAAAAAAAAAAGGGTTTGTAAGTAAGGTGAAAGGTAAGAATAAATAAACTGAACTGACTGGCCTTTGTCCTACCCATTTTCACTGGGCTTTAAATTCTCCTTTAGTGATATTTTCATTGAAAGGGAACTCAGGTATTTACATATTCTTGCCTCCAGAGTCTCTGCTCTGAGAAATCGTACATACTGTAAAGAAGAAATCTGCCCTAAGGCCATGTTGCATATGTTGCAGAGAACACACTGGTACAACCAGGGTGATGAGTTTCAGTGTCTTGCTGCACTTAATGTAAGTAAATGCTGCTTGGCCAGGGCCGCCTTTCAGTGCAGGAGCTGTTATAACCACATGTGTAACTCTGAACTAGGGTAGAAGTTTATGGTGATACGGCCTACCTGAGCTGACAAACAGAGAACATGGTAATATCTTACATTTATCAAACAAAAGCGACCTTTGAAAAGTGGAAAAAAAACAACAAAAAAAAACACTGTCAAATCATAACATTTCTGCTTTGTGATTGAGAGAAGAAACAGGTTTTTAGTATCTTTTTTTTTCAGAATGTGTTACTCACTCCCAGTTACATGTTTCCAGCATGTCATTTTAACAGAGCTTTACAACAGTGTGTGAAGGTTCAGGTTCATTATATCAGCAGGAGAACTCAACCTGCCAGTGAATACACCTGGTGGCATTCCAGTAAGACACCACCTTCTTGATGCCTGAAACTATTGTGCATCTGACACACCCCAAGACCTAACCTGCTGTCAGACCAGAAGATCATGAATATTAACATTTTACTGTTCCTGACATCAATGAAAAACAAAAGAAACAGACTTTTGCTGGATCAAGTCCAGCTCTGACCAAGTACGGAGTGTGGTCTAGTAGCCTCACACCCTGAGAGAGAGAGGGCTGGTGCAAGGCACCGAACTTCTAACTGCCCGAGGCACCATCCTGTGAGACATTGCCATCGCTCTGACATCTCTCAGTACATTAATGCATGTGTATAGGTCCTGTTTGTGCATGTGTGTTTCAAATAACAACAGAGTCAAAACATTTCATTTCCATTAGAGGGATTTCTTCTTACTATTGACCTTGGAGGTACATGAAGTAGTGATTCAGCAATGATATGGAGGCCTAAAAATTGGAAAAGCGAATTAGCCAACATAGATTATGTGTGATTTTAAAAGTTTCTCTGGATGCTTTTATATTTTCTTCCACCATTAAAATTCCACCACTAATATTCATCACCATTAGGAACAAAAATAATTGCCGTTAATGTAAGCTGGCTGGATGAGTGAGTTTTACAGAAACCTTTCAAGCCTAAAAAGAGTGACTAATTGATACTCAAAGATACATTTGCGCAGAGTATTACTCTAAAGGTAGTTTTATTTAATAAATAATATCTAAAATATCATGACTTTTTAACAGTATATACCCTAGTTACATACTGACTGCGGGCGGCATGGTGGTGTGGTGGTTAGCACTGTTGCCTCACAGCAAGAGGGTTGCCGGTTCGATCCCGGGTGCGGGAGCCCTTCTGTGCGGAGTTTGCATGTTCTCCCCGTGTCAGCGTGGGTTCTGGCGACCCGTCCAGGGTGTACCCTGCCTCTTGCCCGATGTCAGCTGGGATAGGCTCCAGCCCCCCCGCGACCCTCAAGAGGATGAAGTGGTTAGAAGATGAATGAATGAATGAATGAACATACTGACTGCACAATTGTCATTACCAGTGGTGAAAGTCTTCCCCGAAGTGCTTCTACTTTTCCAGGGCATGGAAGCGGAAGTCTTGATTCAAAAATCCTTTGGTTACACCTGGGGCCTGATGTACAAAGACTTGTGTGGATTTCCTACTGAAACATGGCGTACACTTAAATCCAGAAAATGTCGTACGCACAAAAACATCCAGATTTATGAATCTGTGCATACGCATGAACAGTGGCGCCATATAGGGGAGAAAAGTTAGGACGATTCCAAGGGCCCCTGACTGACAGGGGCCCCAAAAATACGAAAAATTAATATAAAATTATTAAACCATCATCATTAAGATTTTTTTTTTTTCAAATATAGTAATAAAATTAATGATCTCTTTGTTTTTACTTGTGTTTGCCAGTAAAAGTTAAATATCGGATAATTCCGTCCATCAGCCCCTGTATAGATACAGGCAGCGCATGGCTCCTTGCCTTGTCGTGCTCCAAGGCCAGCTGCAGCTCTGCGCACAGTTCCAGGAGGATTGCCCTCAGGAACCTAAAGCAGCTGATGAGCCAGTTGTCATCATGTGCCAGTAAATCCTCTCTGTCTCTGAGCACACGCACTCTTCGTATTGCACCATTTACAATGTCTTCTAATACTGCTAAAGCAGCCGTTGTTGTTAACGGTATTTTCGGCACCACTTTGCGTATGCTTTTATATCCACTCATCTAATTGTAGACACGTGGGTGTGTTAATTGTTCATCAGTGTTAATTGTTTATGTGTCTCTGATGTGCACATCACTTTGAGGACTAATTGTTTTCACATTTATTTATTATCACAGTTTCCCAGCATCACCATTAAGTGTCGCCAAAGGATCAACAGCTGTAGAAACGTGCATACGCCAGCCATGAAGTTGGTGTGAGGCGCCGCACATTTCCACGGTCATTTCACTTTTAGAGCAAAGGAAACACTTCGCACATCTATTAAAACAGACAGGTGCGTTGGAGAGAGAAGACCAAAAAGTTGCAAAAGGACTCCTGCACACTGTCTAACTTGCAATAAATAATTTATTTACGACGTTTCTTTTGCAACTTTTGATACATCTGAACTTTGCTGTGGAAAAGGACGTACACCACGTTTTTGTGCGTACGCACCGTTTGTGCATGAGACCCCTGATCTCCTGAAACTTCAGACAAATGTCGGACTGAATGCCGACGGGATTGGTGAGGAATTGAATAAACCTTTTTGATAGTTGAATGTACGATATAAAGTGAGTATCAAATCATCCGATGCAGAGAATGTGTTTAGGTTTTTTTAAACTGAGAGAGAACATGGAAGTTATGGGTATGTTTGGGTGGGCTGAAGAACGTTCTTTAAAATTTAAAGAGACAATCATAAGCATTTGTACAGCGTGCTGGTGCTTTATCAATTATTTTATCCATCTATAGTTATATGATAAAAAATGCCTCCTTAAATGATTAAATCTGCCAGTGTTTCCTCAGGCCCTCACTGGCTCTTTTGAATGAAGAGCATTGAATGGACTTAAAACTTCAATCAAAATGTCCTGGTGTTCTCCGTGTACTTCAATAGATACATTTGACTGATGAAGCTGAATAAAAAAAACAGGTAACTGAAATGGATGGATGGAGAACCGATATAAATGTCTAGACTGAAACTCTGCCACTGTGGGCCACACCAAGATGACTCATTACTTAAAATGCTTGTACTGCTTTAATGCCAAAAATAGAAGTACACCAGGTGAGCCATGACACAAACAATATTCTAAACTAAAGCGCCACACATGCACATGCACAAACACATGTACACAGAGGGAATATCACATGCACAAAGTAGGAGGAGCCCACAGATGCTTTTACCTTCTAGCATGACTTTGCAGGGTTGTCTTCACTTTGCTGTTTTCCACCACATTAACTTTCTTCTTCCAGGCCTTACTCTGAGTTTTCTTTTCTTGGCTTAAGTTCTTGCCCTCCTAAAAAGATAGGCCTTTACTATCAACAAGGACCAGTCAGTGTGGAGTTTGCAGTACTGAAAGTTGCCAAATGGTCAAAGCAATGGTGGACTAATAACTTTTTGTACAGCAGTTCATTCAGACTTTAGGCAAGCTCTTTGCTACATATAAAATGGACTAAGTAAAGCAGAGCTTTCTGTGAATGAATCCAACAATTTAAACAGACATTAGTACTAATGTGATCACACTAACTGGAGCTGAGTTTAATGACTACCTGTTCATAACTCATGGTACATGAGCATAAGCTTGAGACATTAGGCACAAAATACAATCAGTCAGGATGCGGTCACAGACCAGCACATATTCTAAATATAATATGAAGTGTTAAGGTTTTAACAAATGCCATAAACTGTTTTTACTAGAGATTCTTTCTACTGAGAAAATAACAGTAGCCCTGTAAAAAACTGTTACAGTGTTACAAAGATCAGAATGCTTTCTCCTCCCGCTAATAGACACTGTATGTGAAATATAGATACTAAACAATTATGAGGATGGATGTATTTTAAACAAGTAATACACAGCCATGAATTTTTGATCCATGTCATTCATAGCTGGACTTTTAACAGTACTAACTTTGTCTGTTGCCTACAGCACCACAAAGTAGGATATAACCACAACAAACACAATTAAAACAGCGTGCAGAGGACAGAACATGAGCGGGTTGCAGCCGAATGCGTCACAACTTACTGATCAATTTACTGATCTTGCATTGTGCTTAACTTAAATTAAATTGGAGCGTCAAATTGGTGCAGTGGTTAAGTCCAGCTTCTTTCACCTTAGGCAGCTGGCAAAGGTTAAACCTTTTCTTGCACAAAAGCACTTTGAAATAGTAATCCATGCCTTCATCACGTCCCGGCTGGATTACTGTAACGCACTTTATTTTGGAGTCAGCCAGTCTTCCCTCGCACGTCTCCAGTTGGTTCAGAACGCCACTGCTCGGCTACTAACTGGAGCACGTAAGAGGGAACACATTACGCCCATTCTGGCCTCCCTTCACTGGCTGCCCGTGCACTTTAGAATTCATTTTAAGATTCTTTTATTTGTTTTTAAATCTTTAAATGGTCTCGCCCCACCTTACCTCTCTGAGCTGCTTCATCCCTACGCTCCTGCTCGGTGCCTCAGGTCAGCTGATCAGCTGCTCCTGGATGTACCGAGGACTAAGCGGAAGCTCAGAGGGGATAGAGCCTTTTCTGTGGCGGCCCCCAGATTGTGGAATGATTTACCTGTCCACATTAGACTGGCCCCCTCACTGTCCGTTTTTAAAACCAGTCTTAAAACCCATTTTTACTCCTTGGCTTTTAACCCAGCATGAGACTCTGCTCTTGTTTTACTGTTTTATTGTTTTTATTGTTTGTCTTATGTTTTTATTTTTGTACAGCACTTTGTTTCAGCTGTGGTTGTTTTTAAAGTGCTCTATAAATAAAGTTGAGTTGAGTTGAGTTAACTTTAGTGGATCATAATATATCAAGTATGAAATTGATGATGTCTGGGTTCAAATTGAATTTTTTTATCAGTGTCAGTTTTTGAGACATGACACATGCCAAGTGCAACTGGCAACAGATAAAGGCTCGTTTTTAGCGTAGCTGATTGCCTTTAACTATGTGATTTTCTTTATCACCAGCAGCCCCTACAGATCAGTAAGGAGAGTCAGCAGCCAACAACAGTATAAAACCATCAATAAAACAATAAATTAACAAAAAAGGTTTTTCAAAAACTGTGAATCACCACAACCACGAGAGGTCCTTAAGCATCCAGGCATAAATGTGCATAAAACATATTCAAATCAAATCAAATCAAGTTTATTTATATAGCACATTTAGAAACAACAGCTGTTAAGTGCTGTACAAAATAAAATTATGACACATGAATAAATAGCAATATAAAATGTACACAAAGATAAAACAGAATAACACAGGTAAGAACAATTACATACGTAAAAAAGATTATAAAATACTAAAATATTAAAATCACTACAAACAACCAAAAGCCATTGAAAACATGTATGTTTTAAGACTTGTCTTAAAGGTGTCAATGGAGGGGAAACGTTTGATTGAGAGTGGGAGGTTATACCAATGCTTTGGAGCAGCTACCGCAAAGGCATGACCTCCCTTACCCACCAGCCTCAATCGTGGAACCTTTAAAATACATTGCTCGGAGGATCAAAGAGGTCAGCAGTTGGAGTAGGGGCAGAGAAGTTCAACTATATACTTGGGTGCCAGCCCATAAAAACAAATAAAAGAACCTTAAAATCAATCCTGTATTTGATAGATGGCAAGTGCAGGGATGCTAGCACTGGTGTAATGCTGCCTCTTTTCCTGGCACCAGTGAGGAGTCTCCCTGACAGCATTCTGCACCAGCTGCGGGTGAGATACAGATGACTGGCTGACACCCAGGTACGGACAATTGCAGTAGTCAAACCTTGAGGAGATTAATGCAGTGGTCACAGTCTTTATGTCATTGTCAGAGATGATGGACTTGAGATTTGCAATGTTTAATAGTTGGAAATAACAGCCTTTCACCACAGAGTTGATTTGTTTGTCAAATTTTTATGACGGTTTGATAAAATACAATGTTTAACAGTGTCAAAGGCAGCACTGAGGTATAAAGGATTAAAATGGCACATTTACCACTATCCAAAGACAGCAGTAAAACCTGACTGAAATTTCTCCATGATGTTGTTGTTGGCTAGATAAGACAGAAGCTGTGAACAGACAGTTTTCTCCAGTACTTTGGACAGAAATGGAAGCTTGGAGATGGGAACAAAATTGTTTAGCAAGGATTTGTCAAGGTGCGGCTTTTTAATGAGAGGCTGGACTGTAGCATGTTTAAAACAGGATGGTACAGTTCCATCTGTGAGACTACTATTAATTATAAGGGAGACTGTGGGACCTACAGTCTCCAACATGTCTTTTAAAATGTCACTTTAAAAAATGTCTTTCTGAAATCCAAAAAAACTCCTCTAACAATTTTCTTGATATGTTTTTTTTTAATTGATAGAATGGTACACTATAACATTATGCATTACATTATCTCACCATTTTATTTTATTTTTTACCCTCATCCATCCTGCTCAAACACACCTTGGCACACCTTGATATGTTCACAATACAATGTTCCTGTACCCTTCCAAGGCACAAGCTCACACATATCTAAAACAGGTTAGAGTATTCAGAATACACTTGGTGACAATGCATCAGCCATCCTTTTAACACAGGCTCTCATTGGCTGTAATCGGCTGTGGAGGCAACATGGAAGCTCTTATTGGCTCAAGTGACGTGTTGGACATTTGGAAGTGGATGAGAACTGTTTTCATAGTCAATCTGTGGATTATGATAAGGTTTAACAGGTGAGTTATAATTGTTCGTTTGTTGTCTGTTTGACAGAAGTGTTTATTGAACCTGTTGTGGTGGTTTTATCTTGAAGTGGATTACATCAATCAAACCGCAAGAAGTGTACCTTTCTAAAGAAAATAGGTCGTACAAGTGTACCATTTAAACACAGCGATTGTTTCTATATCATAATAATGAAAAATCAAATCAAACTTATACAAGGGCCCAGGGCTGGGCCGTTGGATTGTAAGCCCCTTTACATTCCTAGGTATAAACCTCACAGGATGGCCCCCATCAAAGTCATCTATGGTGGCCATAGGCCAATCGGCCAACACTGATGTACTATAAAAATTAATGGGGGAGAACTTCACTGCAATGGGGTACAAAATAAGCTACTCTACCACTTTCCAGCAACCTTTGACAAAACCAGAAGAATTACACTAGCACTGTAATTGTCACCTGATTTTAAATGGTGTCACCAATGCAGATTGAGGTGCTGGGTACTTTGAGAACAGTTTACCTGAATGATGATAGAGCTAATGTAGCATTCCATTTGAACTGAGAAGTCAGAATTCCCAAGTTTACAGTCAGAAGTTTCAATTTGAATCCCTGTGGAAGTCTGACTAGAAAAGTTGGAAGAAACTTACCAAACCTTACCTCACAATCCAAGATGGCTACTTCACGCCTCATCGGTAGTGAAAGCTGTAGTAATCTTACTATATAATGACGAAAACTCTGTCTGTGGGTGTGTCTGTCTGTGTGTCTGTTCCATGTTTTTCTCCTCACTGACTTGGTCAATCCATGTGAAATTTGGCACAGTGGTAGAGGGTCATGGGAGGATGCGAATGAAGCAATATTACATCAATTGGCCAAAGGGGGGCGCTATAGCAACCGATTGAAATTGCAAACTTTGACTGGGCATATCTCATGCTCCGTATGTTGTAGAGACATGAAACTTTGCACAGATATGTCTCTCCTCATGAGGAACAAATTTGCCCCAAGAACCCATAACTTCTGGTGATATAGATTTTCCACCATTTTTAATTTTTTGAAAAACACTTCAAATCGATCTCTTCCTAGGAAGTTTGACTGATCTGCATGAAACTTTGTGAACATAATCTAGGGACCGATATCTAAAGCTCCCTCTTGGCAAAAGTTGGAAAACTTACTAAAACTGAGCTTCTAAAAGGCAATGAATATTGCGGAGGGCGTGGCTCATCACATAAAGGTGTATAACATCTCAAGGGTTTCACTGATCACCACGCAATTTTGTAGGCATATGACCACACATAATTTGAGGGGATCCCTCCATTATTGACCCGATCAAACAAAATGGGGGCACTAGAGAGCTGATTTCTTATCTCGGCCTAACTGCCATATCGATTTTTACTAAACTTGGTAGATATGTAGAACAGGACGCCTCAAGGTGACTGACTGTAACTCTAATTGGCAACTGGGTGGCGCTATAACAACAGAAAAATGCTTAAAAATGGCTAAAATCGGGGCGTCGGTGGCTTAGTGGTAGAGCAGGTGCCCCATGTACAAGGCTGTTGCCGCCGCAGCCCGGGTTCGACTCCAGCCTGTGGCCCTTTGCTGCATGTTACTCCCCCCATCTCTCCCCCCCTTCACGCTCATCTGTCCTATCGATTAAAGGCTTAAAAATGCCTGAAAAAATATCTTTAAAAAAAAAAAAAAAAAAAGGCTAAAATGCGACCGATCGCTGTGGCTCCCCCTGTGGCCGAATGTTGGGGTTTTTTTTCTAATTTTTGGTGTGACTAAGTCATGGTATGGTATGCTGTACATAATCACGGAAACTGTCAGTGTGTCATTCTGTCAGTCAGTCATTCTGTCTGTCCCATGTTTTTCTACTCACTGACGTGGTCAATCTATGTTAAACTGCACGTAGGCATTGAGGATTGGCATAGGTAGAAGGTGACAAAGCTACCAATGGGTATGGACTAGAATAGTATTAATTAGCACTTAATAATAATAAAATGCAACATATCATATTACATCCTAAAAAGCCTCAAAGTGTCAATGTCATATACTGTATATCCCTGGTTAAACAAGTTTGTAGTCCAGTAATAATTTCTATCACCTGACTCGTACACAGGAATTTGCACTGCAGATCACCACATAATTTTGATCTCAAGGCCCCATTTACAGCTACACTGTGTTCTGTCTTCGGTAGTTTTATCTTTCCAAGGTACTGTTCACTTCTATCAACCTCTTTCTTTTTCTTTTCCTTGTAAATCTCATTGTATCCTCTGTTTTAAACAGTATATAGAGTTTGTTTGGAATCGCTCTCTGAGTCTTTATAGTAAAACTGTTGATGAAGTCTTTTATAGTTTTAACAGTGTTGGTACCCATTTCTGCATTCAAGCAATTCATTCCTTGGAACTTGCACCACTGCATTTTCAAGTTCTCTTTTAACTTCTTGGTATTAAAAAAAGATTGACAGTGCCATGCAGTTATTACAGCCATTAAATCTTCTTGTCACCTTCAGGGGTTCATGTGCAGGTGCAGTGTCGTGGTACATAGCTCAGTGACAAATCAAATCAACAGGCAGGTGCAGATGGAGTTACTGGGTCAGGTGGCTGTAAAACTGAGGCATGAAACAACAATGTAACATAGCAGCTCTGACAGACAAGTGGAAATGAGCAGGTATAACTCAACTGATTTGGGAACAAAGGAAGTAGGTGAGCAGGTGGATGGGAAAGGTCAGGCAACAGCAGGGCATGGAGGAGGGAGTGATTGGAGTCAGAGGCTGAATCCAAGGCTGAATCCAAAAGTCTAACTGAATAGTCCCTTTGGGTTAGGAAGGTGAGTGACTGAGTGACTCAGAAGTATCAAAGTTGCAGCCATTATAAGAGCTGTTAATATTATGGCAAAGTCTTTCAGTGCACCTTTATAATCTCCTTTAGAAAAGGATATACTGGAACATCCTTTACAAAAGGAAAGGAAGGTAATCCCGTCCCACAGTTCCTCGCCACCACGACATTTAAAGTGACGCAAAATCACCAGTCAGCTGTTCTTTTGGAAATTAACTATACCTTATACATCCACAGCCTTTATCAGTGATAACAAACTTAAAAGCACTTTAGCAATTTAGTCAACAGGAAGGTGTTAACTGTGTTGTGTGGTGTCTCTTAAGCTAATATATGCATAGGTATATAACCTCACTAGTCCATACCCATTGGTAGCTTTGTCACCTTCTACCTATGCCAATCCTCAATGCCTATGTGCAGTTTCACATAGATTGACCATGTCAGTGAGTAGGAAAACATGGGACAGACAGAATGACTGACTGACAGAAAGACACATTGACAGTTTCCGTGATTATGTACAGCATACCATACCATGACTTAGTCATACCAAAAATTAGAAAAAATAAAATAAAAACATTCGGCCACAGGGGGAGCCACAGCGATCGGTCGCATTTTAGCCATTTTTAAGCATTTTTCTATTGTTATAGCGCCACCCAGTTGCATTAGCGTTAAATTTCTCCAGTCACCTTGAGGCGTCCTGTTCTACATATCTACCAAGTTTAGTAAAAATCGATATGGCGGTTAGGCCTATAGAAATTAGCTCTCTAGCGCCCCCATTTTGTTTGACCTCCGCAATATTCATTGGCTTATAGAAGCTCAGTTTTAGTAAGTTTTCCAACTTTTGCCAAGTGGGAACTTTAGATATTGGTCCCTAGATTATGTTCACCGAGTTTCATGCAGATTGGTCAAACTTCCTAGGAAGAGATCGATTTGAAGTGTTTTTCAAAAAATTCAAAATGGCGGAAAATCTATATAACCGGACGTTATGGGTTCTTGGGGCAAATTTGTTCCTCATGAGGAGAGGCATCTCTGTGTGTTCATGTCTCTACGACATACGGGGCATGAGATATGCCCATTCAAAGTTTGCAATTTCAATCGGTTGCTATAGCACCCCCCTTTGGCCAATTGATGTAATATTGCTTCATTCGCATCCTCCCATGACCCTCTACCACTGTGCCAAATTTCACATGGATTGACCAAGTCAGTGAGGAGAAAAATGTGGAACAGACACACAGACACACCCACAGACAGAGAGAACAAATAAGAGAGTATAAATATACACACCGGAATTTTTCTTCACATAGGTCTTGATGATGTGCAGATGATTCAGGATGACAACTGCCAAAACTGTCCAATCAAAGAGTCACCTATCAGTCCATATGACTTCATGTTTACTCCCCTTGGTTCATTTGTAAGGAGGTTTTATAAACAGGAGCTGTACCAGAACTAAAATGCAACAATTTACATAAACTGAACTACACGTGTGACAGCACACTAAAAGAGTCCTTTTATACTTTAGAGGGATTAAAAAATAAGGTTTTTTTTTTCAGGTGGATGCAGAAACACATGAGGAATGAATGGAATTTTTTGCAGATAGACTGCTGGTTATCTTGGTTTGCATCCCTCTTGATGTCGCTAATACTAGTTTAAGGACTTAGTTTAAATAGGACAGCCTCCTGACTAATCTAGAAATTATCAAGATGAAGGGACAGACAGAGTGTGCCATTTAGAGTGATCAAATGAGAGAAAAATAAACATAACTGCACTTCAAACAAAGCTGAAGTTTTTAAGTCTTTTTTGATGTAATCTGCAGGATTGTACATAGAGGGACTTTTTAATAGGGATTTATACCTGAGTTTAACTCCCAGGGCTCCTTGATGTTCTATTCTAACTTGAAAAATCATCAATCAAATGTAGCCTACTGTTTAACAAGAGGCATACCGTTGCAATAAGTTATTGGCTCTCAGGGTACACTGCAATGCTTGTCAATCATGTTCTCAGCAACATTCCTTTTTTTGTGCGCATTCAGTGTCAGTGCCATGTATGATTCATTTGGCCAAGTTTCATAACAGAAAGGTATTTTGTTATTGTTAGGTTACAGGTTATCTATCAGCTGATGTTGCTGCTACTTTATTAGCAATACCTTTCAGAAAGTAAAGAAAATATATTGCACAGTACTAGGTGTGGGCTGCTTGACATTGTTGTCTGAGGTTCGTATCTGTGTGTCATCAAGAAAAATACCGACATATTCACATTTAGTAAAAGTTGGGCTGAAAAAGTCATTTCAAATGAAGTCTCGTATAAATAATACAATGTAAAACATGACTAAAAGAGCTCTGATTTATAAGTCAGCTTATATATTTTTATTGAACAAAATTAAATGAGAGAGGGTAAACGTCAACCCAGTGCTAAATATTTTTAAATTAAGTTTCCACATTTAAAAAAAACCCCACATAAACAAAGCCTTCATTTTCCTGGGAGGTGGTTCCTGGTGGCAGACAGAGTGGCATAGTGAAAGCCTGGCCTGTAGGCAGTCAGCGATTTGAGGGTGGAAGAGGGGGAGGGACGCCATCGCCCTTGTTAGCAAAATGACACAGATGTGTCCCCTTCCAAACCTCAAATCTGGACCCGGATGCTGTCCTATCTGGACCCAAATTAAATAACTGAGAACTATTACATTTTGTAGCACTGCTTTTAAAACAGTGCATAGGATCCATACTAAAAGTGTTAGTGCAGCCAAAAGCCAAAATTAGCATACACCAAATATATTCTGATTTATAAAACCCTGCCTAGCCTGCCAGTGCACAATTTCCTTTTTTGAAATCCCAAATTAACTTGGAATTGTCAACACATGGATCAGCCTCATATCCCGCCCTCTACACGGCCACATTCAACCATAAATGATCAATGCAAAGCACCTCATGAACACTGATGCATAGAATCAAGCCTGCTGATCAATGGTTCTTTATGATGATTGGCAACCGCAGTGTCACCGCAGTGTTTATATGTTTACAGCAGTCACACTGATTGCTTCACACCTTGTAAAAAATCATCACGATTATCAGTGGTATTCCACACCCTGGGATATCATATGAAAATGAAAGCTTTGTAGATGAACACAATTTATTTATTTAAGTTTGTTATGGCGATCTTGGCCTGTATTATGGTTAGAACTCATAATAAGTAATATCTGTGCAAGAGCTGTCACTGGCTTTATGTCAAAAGAGACCGTGAGACATGGGCACCGCGTTCATGTGTGTTCACGTGCTTTCGCTGGTCTCGCGTGCAAGCGTGCACACGTGAGCGCGGAGTACAGAGAAGCAGTCAGAGCTACAGGCTACAATGAGGCTAAAAACAGAGTTCAAATGACGTTTTTCCAAACAACTTTTTATGTTGGGGCTTCAGGACACTTGGATCACTATGGATGAGCAGTATGGAGATATTTTGTGGTTTCAGTTACGTGTTTTTGGACGTTTGAATCTGGGTCACCGTCAGCCTCCATTAGGTGGAGTTGTGTTGCTAACCCCTCTCCCCTTGGATCTCCGCAAGTGTTGTGAGGACTCTAAAACTTCACCTGAGCCTCCCTCAGCATATGGGTGAGTCATCTCACGCAATGCTGCTCAGCCAATCAAATGTGTGCATTTCAATCAAGTATTACAACTCAGCAAGTGGGAGACAAACACAAGTGAGACAAGACTAGAGACAACAATCAGAGAAATAAGAGAGTCAGAGAAAAGTATGTCCACATGGCATGTTCTAAAGTCTAAAGAAAAGCTTTTAATAAAGAATGGACAGACTCTTACATTCATTCTTCCCACAGGAAGTTCAAAACCAGTATGTCTCATCATATGTTCCCAGACCGCAGTGATTATTAACCAAGCGGCAACCTTGGAGCTGAAAAACGAAGCTAACACCGAAGTGCCAAAAACTGCTGTTCTTTGAACGACCACTCGAGGCCACTTTACAGCAGAAATAAACATGTTTACAGCCTGGTACAACAAACAGTTTTGGTCTCTATAGCTAATTTCAACATTCATGAAAAATGTACAGGGGGTGAATTTTTATATAAATCACCTGTTTGCATTTTGTTAAGGCTTAAATTTAAGCAATATTAAGGCCGAGCCACTTTGAGTGACACTCTGGCTGCCCCCTAATTACCCACCAGTGTGTGATACTTTAAATTAGGATCAATGGCAAACATACAGTTAAAGCAAACAGATAGTTCCATCTATTAAAACTCCACTGGGGGAATAAGAGGGTCCCCCTGTTAAAAAACTAACAACAAACAAATCACTTACTGCTTATAGGGAATCAGTCTGAACAATGATGGTGTCATTATTCTACAGCCATCAACTTCTACTTCATAATGATAGGTTAAACCATAAAACTTGTTTATTTCCACTCAAATCAACAAAATTATAAACAGTGAAGAAAACTAGAGCAAGGATGACGTTGTTTCCCTGAGCTTCGTCATAAAACTCTGTGACGATTCCCTGTAAAAAGAAACCAAAAACAAACAAAAACAACAACGTGATTATTGGTTATATCACATGTAATCATGATGATGATATAACTCACAAGGACTGGCAGGTCCTGTTGTAACGTTAACACCCAGTTTAGCTGAGTAAACTGAAAGTACATGATGCTGTCCTCTGTCTCTGATGCCTCTTTCTTAATAATAACTTCTAAACATACTGACAAAATGTATTTCAGAAGACTGATGGTAATGATACAATGATATACACACACAGTATGGAGCGATATGATCTGTGTCAAAACAGTTTTTGTTTACTCTCCCACTGCCATATCAAAGAAACATAGGCCACTGTCGCTCTATCTGATGGCATTTTGTCCCTGAGTCCCATGCATTAGGATGTCACTGTTGTGATTTAGTATTGAACTGTGTAACCCTGTATGCAGGGAGATTCACTAATAATAGTGCAGAGAAAGCTGTTAAACAGAGTATACTGTTTGTGAATGATTCCTAGTCAATCAATCAATCAATTTTATTTATAAAGCCCAATATCACAAATCACAATTTGCCTCATAGGGCTTTACAGCATACGACATCCCTCTGTCCTTATGACCCTCGCAGCGNAGAGAGAGAGAGAGAGAGAGATGCAGGTAATGACAGTAGCTTACAACAACATTATTGAAAGTAATTACAGTTATAGTTCTGGCTACTGTGGTACAATATGTTGAAAGTATGTACTAGTCCCTTCTCCTAAATATTGGTCAACCTATATATGCTAGTTAGCGGTAGTGTCTCCCTTACTAGATTGATTCCAAATCCAAAAGAAAAAGTCTCAGAAGAAAACAGAAAACAGAACAACTTAATAGCGAGTGGACAGATTTCGTTGCTTTCCCTGCCAACACTGCAACGTTTAAGTACCAAATAATTATAAACAATCCACTGCAGAGTAGCCATGCTAAAACATATTAATGAATGCTTATTTAGAACTATTAATAATAGTGATACCTTTATTATAAAACACAAGTAGGTATTGCAGCTCCAGGTAGCAAAGGTTGCTGACCCCTGCCTTAGACAAATGAGTAAGTGCAAGCTAATCAAAGGCTTTATGATCATGGTTGAAATAGTTTCCATTTGTCATCATTAAATCACTAAAATATAACATGATGATAGATTTCATAACAACATATACAATATAGTTAACTCTTAACAATGGAAAAGTGCTCTGAACAATATGTATATTTTATAGTTTTCCCAGGATTATGGGAAGATATTCTGAGAAATACAAGCTGCATGGTAAAACAAAAAATGAAATACGGAAATCAATGTAGAAGAATATGTCTGTTTAGTGAATGCAATGCGCTTGCTTGATTGACTGATGAATAGGATTTTTCCACATTTCCACAAGCACTGAACACATTATTGAGAAAAAGTTTTCAAATCAGTCTGCATTACCACTCAATGATCAAACTGCACAATTTGAGAAGGCATTCGTTCACTGAGATAGATTACTAAACTCAACTGAGACCCAACTCTCTGCAAGGATTTTTATATTACACTGTAATGGCTGCTTGAAAGGTAGTTAAACTCATTCACAACCTGCTGTCTACATGTCAGCATTCAAATGCTGCAGATGGGACTTAAAAAGTGCAGTTTAATAATTGCACTGAAACTGTGACTCACTGGCAGATGGTTCAAATCATAAAGCATCCCTATTCCCAATATATTTCCAGTTGGAACATTTCCCTTTCTCAATTAGTACCAGCAGATAGCAGTAAAGCTCCAGTAAGACAAGAGCACAGTGCAGCATTTCCAAGGATGGATGGATGTGTGCTGGGTTATGTCTTTGGTTTGTTACTAAATCCTTCCAAGGCTGATCTGTATATGTTCCAATATGCAGCACTTCATACAATTAGGGTATGCTATTAACCAGCTGACTGTGAAATCTACCTTTTATGTTAAACTAGTCCACATAGACAACAGGACATGACAGTCATAACAAACAAATGTTATGAAACAAATCTGTGGCAAAAATAGTTCATGTACCTGTACATTGTGGGGGTTGATCACTCCATCGATTTCCCTCACAAACTATAGCAGCAGCACCCTTTAACTTGAAACCATGGTAACAGGAGTACAGAGCAACCAGTTTGCCATATGAAGAGGACAAAATAAAATCCCCATTCTTTATCTTTCTCGGAGTGCCACACTGTTTTAAGTCTGGAAATGAGAGATAAAAGTTTTCTCATGTTAATGCGAGGCACAATAAAATTCAAAGGAATATGTATGATTTTTCACATATTAGGACTAGGACCAGCCTGAGAGTATTTCAGGCCCACCTTGGCTCTTTTCCTCCCTCCAAGCTTCCAAATTAATCAATGGTATTTGATCACAAGAAACATAGTCATAGGGGTATTTCCCGAGCATGAAAGGATCAAGGGGGAGTTTCCTTATGTCACTGTTGTCACAGATGATTCGAGACAGGGAACCTTTCAAAAGCTCTGCCTTTTGTTGCTGGCTGAACATACCTTCAGCCTCCCACCAAAACCTGAAAAATAAAAACAGCTGATCTCTCCATGTTGAATCAAACATTTCAATAAATCTTCAAGGATAGAGCAAAAAATTTATATGCAATAATGATCTCTGATGTGATTTGCCAAAGTGGTCCAGGGTGAGGCGATATAATATTAATAAATTCTTTTGAAATCAAGAAAACATTAATGTACCTATCGCCATCACGAAGCGCTTTCATCTGCTTTCCAATCAGGCATGCAAAGAGGGGTCCAGTTCTTGAGCCCGGCAACAAGGACTCAACAAGCCCTCCAAGCCAGACATCAATATTGTCGGGATGTTTGTATATTTGTGCTATCCGCTCAGTGACCCTGTAGTCTCTCACAACCTTTTTGAAATCATCCAGTGTCTTGATGCGCCTCAGTCCACAGAAGGATCGCCAGGCATTGTATCCTGAAAAGTCATTTCAGCACAATAATCATTTGCAATTTGCAAAAAAGATTGATACCACTCTTATGTCTACAATAAATATAAGGATAAAGACAAGCAATACTGACAAGACAATTTAGTTTGGCGTGAGATAGTAAAATTACTACGGATTATACAGGGTCATAGTCAGGGTCATCCTGAGTTGAACTGCATCAAAAATTTCAGCAAATTCTGAAGGAATTTGTATCTGTAATAAAACTCCGCTAATGCATTTCAAAAACGTCAGAATGGCTCGTCCGTTGTAATCCAAGTGCCCTGAAGCCACGGCATGCAAAATTGACTTGAAAAGACATAATTTACTCTGTGGCTGTGTTTACATGGCAACTCGTGCTAGTCTCGCGCAAGTTGCCATGTAAACACAGCACGCCCGCAGGGCAGGGTAACTGACCATGGTGAGAAATGATGCTATAAAAGTGGAGTAAATTACGTCTCTTCAAGTCACTGTTGCATGCCGTGGCTTCAGGGCACTTGGATTACGACAGACGAGCCGTTCTGACGTTTTTGAAATGCATTAGCGGTTTAGTTGATTTTCAAAATGTGGGTTCCATGCACTTCAAGTGTAGCTGTTATTCCGGCTGGCTGTTATCCTCCAACACCCTGAACGAGTTTTGTGGATTAAAAAACTACACTGGACTTATTGTAGGCATGAGGGTCAGTAAGTACTGTCTGTATTTTCATTCTAAAGTGGCCATTTCCTTTAAGCCACTTTGAGAATTGGCTTCAAAGCCACTTGCTGGGGGCCTGGTCAAAAAATGGCACCTACATTACCCACAATGCAACTTGGCCACCAATAATTTGATCATAGATTCGGGAGTGTTATGCTAGTAGCAGCTAATGTAGTCTCAAGCTACTAGCCTCAGGCGTAGATGAACAGCAGGCTACAGAGGTCTGGTAAGCTCATCTCTTTCTAACCCCACATCCCCAGTTTATTTATATTTTATCATTTTTAAACTTGTAGTCTTTAGCTTGTGGCTCACATGGCATCACTTGAGACAATTTATCAGACTTCTCACAGAACCCATTGGAGACACAAAAGGCTTAATGCAACTATTTTAACATGGTAGTACTCCTCAAGACCAGTAAATAGATTCTGATGTGTAAAGTTGGTGGAGTTCTCCTTCAGCAACGGTAAGCTAATTGCCAAGCTTTATAGTGAACAGACGAGAGAGGTATTGGTCTTCCTCTGTCATACTTCTGCGGTCATTACTTTAAAGAACCAGGAAGCAGCAAACTTCAGAAACAAGCTACTAATAGGATCAGACATTGTCTACTTAAGTTAGTGAATATTTCCTCTAGACATTACCTGGTTTGTGAATGGTTCCACAGATGGATTATTAGTGGAATCTTATGAGGGTGTTAACAAAGAACCTTTTTAAACTTTAAAGATTTAACAGGGCTGATTATTGACTGTCACTATGACTCAGCCTATAGCACTTACCTGGGAGAGCATGATCTCGTCCTCTCTGCAGGTTCAGTGCAGCCAGGTCCATGTGCTGTGTCACATTAAAGATGAGCAGACTCTCTGTTAACTCCTCTGTTAGGAGCATGTCTGCGCTAACAACTGATGCTGCACTTCCAAATGCACCTCTCAGGACTGGTTCAATCCCACCTATACACAAACACAATGCTTATACTGTCATAGTCAGTTAGAGACATGAATTCTTCTTTTTCTAATCTCTGGGATGTAAGCATACTTTGAGTTCACACAACAAAATAACACGTTTCCTGTTACCATTTAGATTTTGAACAACCTGGACTTCAAAATGAAGAGATTGTGTGACTTGATGTCATAACACTGCAAACAGAATACTAATTTTTTTTACCAGTCAAGCCTGCCTGTAGTCCCTCATTCCAAAGAGACAAAAAAACAATGCATATATGGTTGGTAAGTACAGTTTTTTTTCTGTGTGGTTTGCTTTCTTTATGCAGTTCACAAAACATTTTTCTTTATCACTCCTAAGCTTGGATTTTCTGCTTTCCGAGGGCTCAAGGGTGTCCAAACAATTTCATTTGAGCAAACAAGATGAATTGACTGTTGGGAATGAATACTCTGTTTATCATAACAACACATTCATAAAAGGAATGAACTTGTGCTCAGTGGTAGGCGACTGAACACATTCCTTTATATAATATTAGCAAGGTAAAAAATTTCATCTCACAGAGGTCAGTCAAAAAGTGCCAATGATGTTATGTAAGGTAGGGTACTCCTGCTAGCTAATTTCTGTTTTTAACTTTCAGTTGAACTCAGAGAAGAGCTTTTGAAACTAAATTTAAAGTTTAAAAGACCACATTCTTTCTTTCTTTGTGACTTTGTCACTGAACACATCATGAGAACGTTATGATTAGCCTTTGCCCAATACTAATTTTACTGAATAGAGCTTGAACTAATCATAATGTTACTTAATGCAACCTCTGTTAGCTGCAGCCAATGGCTGCAAACAGCCAACTTTAACTGGCTCTCGTCCTGCTGATTTTAACATGGATTTGCTGTTCACCATGTATTAGGGAAACAATAGGGTGCGCCCTTCAACGTGATGATAGTGAGTTTACTGTGTCCTTTTGTCCAGAAAGCATCCTGGGGAAGATCTCTGTTCCTCCCACAAACATTTTCTATTGTCTCCTGGACATGAATTGATGAATCATAGGATAGCAAAGGAATGGCTCACCTTACTCTGCCTTACTATGCCTCTTATTGCCTTACCCTGACATTCTTATCCTAACCCTGACCAATCCCACCAACAATGGAAACAAGTACTAGCCAATCATGGGGAGATTAGGGCGGGTCATTCCTTCGCTATCCAAGAATTTGCAACTTTGCCCCATGAATGACTGGACGCCAGCTGCCACTTACCATCTTGTCTCACAATAGTGAGATCACAGAGTCAATATGCCAACAAGTCATTCTTTTCTTCTTGTATCTGCCACAGATTTATAATAATACCTCCATACCAGATGGCAAAATGATGCCTATTCAGTCCTATGGAGTTGCTCACTTGGCGCATACACCAAAAACTTTTTTAGCTTTTGGGTTTACTTCTGCGGTATGCAGCCCACTGAAAATGTGCAGTAGTGCTTCTGCCACTGGCCCCAGAGTTCACGCTCAGCTCATAGACTTTACATAGTGATGACGTCATGGATTTTTAAATTGGTTTTCTTGGCTCCAATAAAGTTTTACAAATATTAGCCTTCATGGATCCAAAATTCATTGTAGAAAGAGTCATAATTGACCTTGTTCGCAGTTCGAGGTGTCCTGTCAACAGGTTTACAGACGTTTCTTTTATAATAGTGGCCTATTGGGAAAATGCTTAGGGCCGCAATACTGCAAGAGGCTAGAGGAAAAAATTGGTTGTACGGCTGAGCTGCTTTCCTGGGGGCCTGTTACCTGCTTATTATTTAAGTTTGTGAGCCCTGTTTTTTAGCCTGCGCAAAGTTGAAGTGACAAAAAAAACCCATCAGCCTCAGGCATCGGTGAATGTCATCTAATTTGCTGATATTGACGTTTAGTTGATAAATAGGCACATCCCAAATATATATTACATGCACTGGTGCGAACATGTCTTGAACTCAGACTTAAGGGGCTCTATGCAAAATGAAGCTCAAGTTGTCTGGACACGATACACTACATGCTAGCAGTTAACGGTGTTAACTCCATAAACAGTGCTGAACAATGGTAGCAGTGCTTACAGAGCTAATGGTGTTACCGTGACTTCATTCCCTGCTCAAGGCCAATCACTCAACGATATCTTTACATAGTAAATAGTTGTTCACTGTTATATTAATGCTCTGCATTGCTTGCCACAATATAGGGTGTTTTACTGGATCTCTGCAGCACTACTCCAAACTCTAACTCACTTGAATTTAATGCAAGTGATTATTACACTAAGACAGACACTTAGGCTGAACAAAGTCATGCTGAAGCTGACCTAAATAGAGTATTGTTTCGTGGGCTTGCAGGATAAATTATAAGTTTCAATAGACAGCTTCATAAGAGTGTACTGACCTTCTTTGACTATTCTCCATGGACTGAAGAAAGAGTTGGATATTCTCAAGTGGGGGAAGTGCTCATGCCTCTGGAAGCTCTCATTCAGTCTCATGAGGATTGGAGAGATGGTAGCATGGCCGAACCTGAATGCAGCAGTGGCAAACACATTGGAGGCTGAGGGGTCTGTGGTTGGATCATATCCCCTGTAGAGTCCAATGTAATGTTCAAAAGCCTCCTGGCCAATAATTTTTGGAACATAATCTCTCATGGTTATAATCTGAGAGTCAGAAAAGAGAGGAGGGATCACAAAGAAGCAAAAAGAATCTCTTAGATAATCTCTCAGATAGCCATAAAAGAAAATCTCAAATCGAAGGATTATGTGCATCACAAGCAT
Organism: Epinephelus moara; assembly: GCF_006386435.1. Classification (NCBI taxonomy): domain Eukaryota; kingdom Metazoa; phylum Chordata; class Actinopteri; order Perciformes; family Serranidae; genus Epinephelus; species Epinephelus moara. Next base: position 29,063,351 of record NC_065519.1, on the reverse strand, counting down.
GAAACCCCAAGAGATTGATAAGAACGGAACTTAACAAATTACTACAACATATCCCACTTTATCTATAATTATTAACAACATTTTGAGAATATGTATTGTTTGGAATTTGTGGTTAAAAGTATTGATATGGCTATATAATTAATGATTATTAAAAATAATTATTAATTCATTCATTAATTATCCATAACTGCTTTTCCTGGCCAGTTGACACTGGGCAAGAGACAACGCACAGGGCAATTTAGAGTCACCAGTTAACCTAATGTGGATGTCTTTGGCCTGTGGGAGGAAGCTGGAGCACCTGGAGCAAACCCACGCTGACACGGGGAGAACGCGCAAACTCCACACAGATGGGCTTCAGCCAGCCGGTGGATTTGATTCAGAAACCCTCTTGCTGTAGGCAACAGTGCTAACCACTGCACCGCCGTACTGCCCAAACATGACAATTAATTATATTAAATAATATGATTTCATTCATTAATTTTAGTTCAATTCATTCAAACATAGCAAAAAGCAAAGGTAAAAACACACACTTTTGCGAGAGGCCCTCTTTTATCATCCTAACATATAAACCAGAACACACACAGAATTTAACTATCAATAGGGTTGATTGTGATACATGAAATGTTCGTATCTCACCAGTCACAGCGTCATTTAAATATCCCACCCCAATATATTCTCAGAGGCCTTGTCCCCAGATTTTATAACATAGACAGATGTAGGAAGAAAAACTTCTCTGAGCTAGAAATGGAAACACTGAGTTGTAGGCCCATTTTAACCAACTGGTTCTATTAAGCAACCTGAAAAGTGGCATCAAAGAAAGGCAGAAAAATGCAGTAGAGAAATTAAACACTGCTGTGGTCAGCAGCATTGTAGTGGACTATTGTACTATTTGTTCTATTTAATTTATACATCCACGATATACACTAACCTACTGCCTACATAACTGATCCATATATTATGTAATATTAATATTATAATATTCATATAAAAGCCTATAATTGACTGAGGAGTGTGTGGCCGTGTTTATTGGATGTCCTTTCATTTCAAGCATAACAGGTGGTGGAGGATACACAGACCCACCATCTGTGTCCAAGCCGACAACGATAAAAATATAATCACTTAGGCCACTGGTATTTAAATAATTACCCTTTATTTCTTTTTAACAATGTTTTAACCATGAATGATCTAAACATGATTTGGTTTGTCGGTGTTAAAAAAAAAGTTTCAGATGAATTAAAGTTGGGCACCAGTGGTGTCCAGCCTGCAGTCAGCCTGCAGCCAGTCCCATAGAGCCAAGCAACTATGAGCTTCGAGCGCGTCAGTGTAAGCTTTTACCAACTATAATATTTTCCTATGGGCTTTGCTTTTTTAAGTGATGAATCTATGGCTGCAAATATTTAGATGCCAGTCATAATATGGTCTAAAAACAATTCTCCAACTCAGCTAGATTTAATATGTTGCACTGCAAGGTCGGGCTGACTCAAACTTGTGTACACAAGTTCAGACCTAAGGTGAGATTAGCCTCTGCTCACATCCACACTGATAAATGGTGAGCTTTGCATGGCAATGACAGTATGCCCAGTTTTCTATCATACATTCTTTTCATAAGGAAGAGTGTGTGTGTATGTGTATGTGTGTGTGGGTGTATGTGTGAAGTCACAAAGACAAAATGACTGACAACATACATAGCTACAAAGAAGATGGCCAAATCAAAAATGGCCACTGAGGTTCTCCCTCACCACATGTGGTGGGTCAGAAGAACAAGAGAGCATGTAGACAGTGGCAGCTTTAAGTTCCCTCTCTGCATGTGTAGGCGTGTGCAAGGGCCAAATTAAAGTATATGTGTGTAAACTAAGTTGTATAAAGGTGCAAGGTTATTAATAAGGAAGTTTAGTTGCACGCAAGACTCTGTCTGTGTGGAGCATTAGCTAACCAACATCAACTTAGTTTTGGCAAAACCAACTACCCAATAACCTGACTACAGAGAAATCACAACAATAACTCATCAAATAGCCTCAAATCAATACATGGAAATTGAAAGACGTCAAACAGTCTTGCTAAGTCTGTACAACTGTACTAATGCTATGCCCAGTTGTGATGTTACCAGTCAATGAATGCAGGGAAGAGATTGTTATGCTGCTTCTTAACTGCCTATTCTGTCCATTGAGGATGAGCAAAGCTGTTAAGAATTGTGGTTCCTGATGCAGTCTTTGCAGTGCTGTATTCCAGTGGTGCGTGTTAGTCACTAGGAAACTGGTCACTCTTTGTCATACAGAGTAAGCAGTTTGGCACTGACTCAGCTTTGTTGTTCTGTTTCTTGAAAGTTATCTTGCAAACTTTGTGTCTGTTGCAGGCACTAACTTTTACCATTTTTAAGAATTCTGTGTCTGCTGGGAGCAGGCCACATGCAGAGAGCTGTCATTTGCTTTTTCATGCAACAGAGGTGAGAAGAAGCAGAGGAGGGCCAGGCAGGCCTCCCATTTAGTGGTAACCCTTTTCGCTGGGGGTCCCAGGAGAAAAAGAGAGAAGAGGAGAAAGATTCTTCTATTTGTTGGCTTGGTGACATCACAGGTTCACAAGCCACAGTAACTAATCATGACTGAATGGGAAACTGTTTCACACAAAGGTGTGAAAAAGCAGAAGATTGTGGGAAAGTGAGTTTATTTGTCTGTTCTTTGTCTGAAGATCAAAGGAAGCTACAGCTGCCATTTCAACTGGGCTGGACTTACAGAAAATGTCAGTTGCACAAATGAACAAATCATCTGTGGAGTCAAGTGATCCCGACAGTATGCATACAACTAAAAGGGATTCCCATAGGATTTCCAGTGAGATGAGTATTTCTGTAATATCCCAGGCTTGGACATGTGATTGCACATTTGTTTCCTCACAGTTCACCGCAGAGAATTTCATCTGTCCTCATCACTATTTATAAAGGCCTCAGTTCACTGCCTGAATCTTAACACGTATCATACAAATGCATACACACACATGCACTCACTTATATGCAAACACACACACACACTGGTGGGATCGCATTTGCTGTTTTGTAGTTTTAAATGCAAAATAGAGAATTGGAACCAGTCACAACAAACCTTTTTGTTGCTTTGATGATACTGATCATCAACCTTTATTGTAAAGACAGGTTGTTTAAGATATATTTCTAAGTCCAGTATGATAGCCTGGACTCAACTTCATTGGCTGAAATGACTCACTGAATAGCAAAAGCCTCAGACTAAAGTCTGACTGGAAAGGGTTTTATGGTAGACTGAAACTTTTAGACTAATGCAATTAAAACAGTTCCATTTGAAAACCTGCAAAGAGAAATTCAAATATTCTAATACGAGTTCTTTTTTTTTTTTTTACTGACATGCAAGCAGCACTCTGCACAAACTTAACACATAATGTCAACTGTGGCAAGACACAGTTTAAAACACAGTTTACACTGACTCAGTCTTGGCTGGAGCCTATCCCAGTTGACACTGAGCAAGAGGCAGATTATCGCAGGGCTGACACATAGAGACAGACAACCATTCACACTCACATTCACACCTACGGCCAATTTAGAGTCACCAATTAACTTGCATGTCCTTGGACTGTGGGAGGAAGCCGGAGTACCTGGAGAAAACCCACAATGACACAAGGAGAACATGCAAACTCGGCACAGAGGGGCTCCCCCACCCTGGGTTTGATCGCCAAGATTATTTCTGGAAATAACAGATTTATCTAGTCACCCTTCAGAGGGGCTTGACCCCTAGTTCAGGAACCACTGGATTATTCCACTTAACTGTAACATAGTAATAATTAGCTCCACCTTGAGCAGTTACAAAAGAAAAATTCTGTATCAGAAACAACCTCATAATGTGATATATTGTCATGTTTCAGTTTCAGAGGGCATTTTTTTGCATATTAAGGACTTTTACTTTTGATACTTAAGTGCATTTTGCTACTTCTTTACTTAACTTCGGTAAGACTTTGAGCTGAGGACTTTTAGCTGTAATGGATGTCATATTGGTGCTTTTACTTCACTAAAGGATCTCTTGTACTTATTCCACCACTACACCCATGTAGTAATTATGTGCAGGACGTATCCATATGCTTTAACAATATGTATAGTAATTCAACCACAAACCACACTCCAACCACAAATCCCACATAGGTCACAGTTCTTGTAACCATCTAATGAAGCACAACACAAGTCTTTTAGAGAGATTTCAACATTCCTTCTGGTCGCTATTCATTTTAGAAGCAGTATAAAAATGAAACCCTCTAAAGCGGCACTCTGCCAATTTTACACATAAATTCAGTTCCGTTGTTATTAGGGGTTTACTGCTTACCTGTGAAAACATCTGTATATCTCACAGTGAGTGGACAGAAACACTGCCCTTTAAAGTGAAAACAGACCTCTTTTTAACTTTTGTCCCCCTAATGTTTGTACATGGCATTAACGTTTGCAGCGCTGTTGCAAAGACAACTGGATCGTTTTGCATTTTTCGCAGAGATCTGCAACTTCCGCAGTTTCCACAGTTACTTTGGTTGTTCTTCTGTCAACCATTTCTGCTACTGGGGATAGCCATGGCAAAAAACTTCCATAAATACTCTTTGTTAACTGGGGCTGGCTACTGATGGCTACGTAGGAAAACCAAAGCGCTATCCTCCTCCTGTTTTGGTTGCCCAATTGTTGATGCACATCTTCTGTGCTGTAAATAGAGCCCTTATTTTCCCAGGAGATTGTACCCAGTGGCAGAAAGAATTATATAGTTAAAGCAAGTGAACCAATCTAAATGCCCATTATATTATTATTCTATGGTCATTGGACTGCGCAATCAGCAATAATAAGTTAAAGCAAAAAAATGATATCGTCCTCCTACACTACATACTGGATAAGCAACAGCCTTTAGTACTGTGCACTACCATTGAGATGCAAGTCAGAATGAAACCAGATGCTGTTAGCTGATCATTTTTATTTCCTGTTCCCTGCAGTTAATAGGATTTCACTCTGTACTGAAATGGCTTCTGACCTTTCCATTTGTTTTCAGCAAGCCATGTAGAGTACCAGATTCCCCCATTGTTTTCAAGTGGCTGCCCACAGTCAGTTGAAAAGGAAGTATGAATAGTTTTACCTGCCTGCCTCCCTCTGGCCTCACTCTCTCACTGGGCCGGGGGATTACACATGGGAAATAGATAATGATTGAAATAATAACAGAGAGCTTCCTGCTGACACTTAAGTGCACCCAGTGCTATTCCAGTGGGAATATATGCATAAAGTACAAAATAAGCAATGGACTGAAATCTTTCCTTACAGTAACCTATTTAAGTGTCACATGCAATTAAACCAAGCTACTGTCTCTTTTTATAAATGGCATATTCAATCATAAAAGCAGCAACTGTGCCAAAAGGTGGTGTAATAGAATCAACCTATACCCATACAACAGTTTGTATATCTTATAAAAATGTGCATAGCAGTTCAAATGGTATCTAATGAATTAGTGTACCATGAATGGCCTTGCCACATTAGAGACTCGGGTTAAGTTACTTACTGAATTTTTCCCTTGGGGATTAATTAAGTATATATAAAAAAATAAAAATTAAAAATAAAATAAAGTTATGTAGGTTTAGAACAGTAAACTTACTCAAGTTAGGTTTAAAAAAAAGATATGTTGGTTGGTGATTAGGAAAAGAATTATGGTTGGTGTTATCACATTACATACTTAACATAAAGTTACAAAGGTTAAGTTTTGGTTTAGGAAAGTAAAGTTATGTAGGTTGGGCTTAGTAAAGGAAACATGGTTGGTGTTATCACATAACAAGTTATGTGGATTAGGTTTTGAAAAACAATTATGGTTGGGCACCATCACATTATATCACATTATATACTTAACGTAAAGTTCCGTAGGTTAAGTTTAGGTTTAGGAAAGTAAAGTTACGTAGGTTTAGTTTTGTTAAAAAAAACACAACATGGTTGTACTTAACAGCCTGATACATCGGGTTGTTTTCCAGTTAACTTGAATGAATTTGAATTTATGACTGTTCAATCAGGCAAAATGTACTGTACTTTATCTGTACTGTATCAGGTGGATAAATTAGATTAGATTGTAATTTCTTCTAAAGTGTGCCTTGCATTACAAGCAGAAGGGAAGATTACCAATACATTTGTGTAATAACATAAGTCTAGTAACACAGACATACAGTAAACGATTTAAGTTGTGCATGACATAGAAGAATATTCAGGTACACATTCAGTGGCATGCACCTCATGGCACCAGCCTGAAAACACGTTCAACAGTTATGTTTCATTTCCTGCCTAACTGCACACTACCCTTGGCCTGGAAGTTGTTTTTTTTAATAAGTTATTAGTGTCATAGCACATATTTTAATACATTAAAGCAGAGCTCATACAGTGACTTGTCAAGAATAATGTTGTATGAAAACAGCATTCTACATTACATGGCCCTGTGTGAGCTTGTTTGCTGGGAACAGCTGCCTCCGGATTTAAATGGGGGGCTTGGTGAGAGCTGTTGGGATTCAACCATATGGACTGACAAACCACAACAATGAGCAGGAAGCTGCTAAGAGCAGTTCTGCCGAGTTGATTGGGTTGTTTTTTTTTTAAGTGAGATTGGATATCTAGCAAACTTTTCTCATTACAGGCAGACATTTCAACATTAATATTAGAATATTATACAGTAACACAACTATGCTATATTAGGCATTATACAACAGTTAGTTCCGGCCCTGCAATCTGATTGGTCGAGAGACAGTAAAACCGTGATGATATTGGAGTACAACATCACGGTTATTTCACTGTGTATGTATCACTCCGCCTCACAGCTGATTACAATCAACAATCAAATCAA